>NC_052334.1:13953412-14095048 GCF_016432855.1 Salvelinus namaycush
ATTAGTATTTTATAGTAGACGACCCAATTGCAAGGTCATTGATATAGATTAGTATAGTATTGTAGAAAACACAGCAGTAAGGTCATTGATATCAATTAGTATGGTATTGTAGAAGACACAGCAGCAATGTCATTGATATAGATTAGTATGGTATAGGAGAGGACACAGCAGCAAGGTCACTGAAATAGATTTGTATGGTATGACAGAAGACACAGCAGCAAGGTCACTGAAATAGATTTGTATGCGATGGTAGAAGACACAGCAGCAAGGTCATTGATATCAATTAGTATGGGATGGTAGAAGACACAGCAGCAAGGTTATACAAATCAATATCAATGACCTTGCTAAAGGGTCGTCTACTATAAAATACTTATCTATTTCAACGACCTTGGTGCTGTGTTTTCTACCATACTATACTAATCGATATCAGTGACCTTTACTGCCAAGTCTCCTACCATACCATACTAATCTATATCAATAACCTTGCTGCTGTGTCTTCAACCATACCATAATAATCTATATCAATGACCTTGCTGCTGTGGTGTGGCAGAATACCCATTAGCAAGGTCAGTGATATAGATTAGTGTAGTATTGTAGAAGACACAGCAGCAAGGTCATTGATATAGATTATGTGTTATTGTAGAGACACAGCGCAAGGTCATTGATATAGATTTATAGTATGGATAAACACAGCAGCAAGGTCATTATATAGATTAGTGTAGTATTGTAGAAGACACAGCAGCAAGGTCATTGATATAGATTAGTATAGTATGGTAGAAAACACAGCAGCAAGGTCATTAATATAGATTAGTGTGGTATTGTAGAAGACACAGCAGCAAGGTCATTGATATAGATTAGTATGGTATAGTAGAAGTGTAACGTTAGGAGAATGATGGGTGTGGAGTCAGGCGCAGAGAGCAGAAGTTTCATGGGGAAAAACGCTTTAATGTCCACAGTAAACAGGAACAGGTACAAAAATGGGTGAAGCCAAAACACAGGCGCAAACACAACCCAAAGACCACTGTTACATAAACCGGACAGCGAAAACCCATTATCAACAATACACCTCCTACGTACAATAACAACAAGCCTGCACAAAACACAAGCGGGCTAAACGAACTTAAATAGTACCCATCCCAAAAACCCAACAAGGAACAGGTGAAACCAATTAGACAAAAACAAACGAAAAGGAGAAAGGGATCGGTGGCAGCTAGTAGACCGGCGACGACGACCGCCCGAGCGCCACCGGAACAGGAAGGGGAGCCACCTTCGGTGATATTCGTGACAAGAAGACCCATTAGCAAGGTCATTGTTATATATTAGTATAGTATTGTAGAAGACACAGCAGTAAGGTCATTAATATCAATTAGTATGGTATGGTAGAAGACACAGCAGCAAGGTCATTGATATCGATTAGTATGGTATGGTAGAAGACACAGCAGCAAGGTCATTGATATAGATTTGTAATGTTTGGAAAACTACACAGCAAAAAAGTCATTGATATAGATTAGTCTGGTATGGTAGAAGACCCAGCAGAAACGGCATTGATATAGATTAGTATGGTGGAATACACAGCAGCAAATTCATTGATATAGGTTAGTATGGTATTGTAGAAGACACAGCAGCAAGGTCATTGATATAGATTAGTATGGTATGGTAGAAGACACAGCAACAAGGTCATTGATATAGATTAGTAGGGTTCAGTAGAAGACCCAGCAGCAAAGTCATTGACATAGGTTAGTATGTTATGGTAGGAGACACAGCAGTAAGGTCATTGATATAGATTTGTAATGTTTGGTAGAATACACAGCAGCAAGGTCATTGAAATAGATTAGTATGGTATGGTAGAAGACCCAGCAACAAGGTCATTGATATTGGTTAGTATGGTATGGTAGAAGACACAGCAGCAAGGTCATTGCTAATGATTAGTATGGTATGGTAGAAGACACAGCAAAAAAGTCATTGATATAGATTAGTATGGTATGGTAGAAGACACAGCAACAAGGTCATTGATATAGAATAGTATGGTATCGTAGAAGACACAGCAGCAAGGTCATTGCTAATGATTAGTATGGTATGGTAGAAGACACAGCAAAAAAGTCATTGATATAGATTAGTATGGTATGGTAGAAGACACAGCAGCAAGGTCATTGCTAATGATTAGTATGGTATGGTAGAAGACACAGGAAAAAAGTCATTGATATAGATTAGTCTGGTATGGTAGAAGACACAGCAGCAAGGTCATTGATATAGATTAATATGGTATTGTAGAAGACACAGCAGCAAGGTCATTGATATATATTAGTATGGTATGGTTTAAGACACAGCAGCAAGGTCATTGATATAGATTAGTATGGTATGGCAGAAGACACAGCAGTAAGGTCATTGATATAGATTTGTAATGTTTGGAAGACTACACAGCAAAAAAGTCATTGATATAGATTAGTATGGTGGAATACACAGCAGCAAATTCATTGATATAGGTTAGTATGGTTTGTAGAAGACACAGCAGCAAGGTCATTGATATAGGTTAGTATGGTACGGTAGGAGACACAGCAGTAAGGTCATTGATATCAATTAGTATGGTATGGTAGAAGACACAGCAGCAAGGTCATTGAAATAGATTTGTTTGGTATGGTAGAAAACACAGCAGCAAGGTCATTGATATAGGTTAGTATGGTACGGTAGAAGACACAGCAGCAAGGTCATTGAAATAGATCTGTTTGGTATGGTAGAAAACACAGCAGCAAGGTCATTGATATTGTTTGGTATGGTAGAAAACACAGCAGCAATGTCATTGATATATATTAGTATTTTATAGTAGAAGACCCAATTGCAAGGTCATTGATATAGATTAGTATGGTATGTTAGAAGACACAGCAGCAAGGTCATTGAAATAGATTAGTATTGTATTTTAGAAGACACAGCAGCAAGGTCATTGATATAGATTAGTATGGTATGGTACAAGACACAGCAGCAAGGTCATTGATATAGATTAGTATGGTATAGTAGAAGACACAGCAGCAAAGTCATAGACATATGTTAGTATGGTATGGTAGAAGACACAGCAGCAGGGTTATTGATACAGATTAGGAATAACAATGGTTCAATCATACAACCCTGTGGCACCCGACAGGATATCTTGGCCCTGGTAGAGGCCCAAACGTTTGCATAAACACATTGTTCTCTATCATAAACATAACTATATAACCAATTATTTGTATAATCATGAAAAACGTATTAATACAATTAAGAATGTAATATTTGATGATCAACTGTGTCAAACGGTTTGGATAAATCTAAAAGATGCCAAGAGCGTGTTAAAATAGGCTTGTACATTTTTAGATGCAAAAATGAATACTCACACATTTTGTCCAGGTGTGAAAGGGCTGTGTGGAGTGCAATAAAGATTGCATCATCTGTGGACCTGTGCGGCGGTATGCAAATTGGAGTGGGTCTAGGGTTTCTGGGATAATGGTGTTGATGACCAGCCTTTCAAAGCATTTCATGGCTACAGACGTGAGTGCTACGGGTCTGTAGTCATTTAGGCAGGTTACCTTAGTGTTCTTGGCACAGGGACTATGGTGGTCTGCTTGAAACATGTTGGTATTACAGACTCAGACAGGGATTGGTTGAAAATGTCAGTGAAGACACTTTCCAGTTGATCAGCGCATGCTCGTAGTATGGGTCCTGGTAATCCGTCTGGTCCTGCGGCCTTGTGAATGTTGACCTGTTTAAAGGTATTACTCACATCGGCTGCGGAGAGCGTGATCACATGGTCATCCGGAACAACTGATGCTCTCATGCATGCCTCAGTGTTACTTGCCTCGAAGCGAGCATTGAAGTTATTTAGCTCATCTGGTAGGCTCGTGTCACTGGGCAGTTCTCAGCTGTGCTTCCCTTTGTAGTCTGTAATAGTTTGCAAGCCCTGCCACATCCGACCAGCGTCGGAGCCGGGGTATTATGATTCAATCTTAGTCCTGTATTGACGCTTTGCCTGTTTGATAGATCGTCGGAGGGCATAGCGCGATTTCTTATAAGCTTCCGGGTTAGAGTCCTGCTCCTTGAAAGCGGCAGCTCTACCCTTTAGCTCAGTGCGAATGTTTCCTGTAATCCATGGCTTCTGGTTGGGGTATGTAATAGCGGTCGACCGATTAATCGGCATGGCCGATTCATAACAATCGGTAATCTGCATTTTTGGATGCTGATCACCTGTTACGCGAGTGCAGCAAGGAGCCAAGGTAAGTTGCTAGCTAGCATTAAACTTATCTTATAAAAAACAATCAATCTTAACTTAATCACTAGTTAACTACACATGGTTGATGATATTACTAGTTTATCTAGCTTGTCCTGCGTTGCATATAATCAATGCGGTGCCTGTTCATTTATCATCAAATCACAGCCTACTTCGCCAAACGGGTGATGATTTAACAAGTGCATTCCCGAAAAAAGCACTGTCGTTGCACCAATGTACTTAACCATAAACATCAATGCCTTTCTTAAAATCAATACACAAGTATAGTTTTTTTAAACCTGCATATTTAGTTAAAATAAATTCATGTTAGCAGGCAATATTAACTAGGGAAATTGTGTCACTTCTCTTGCGTTCTGTGCAAGCAGAGTCAGGGTATATGCAGCAGTTTGGGCCACCTGGCTCGTTGCGAACTGTGTAAAGACTATTTCTTCCTAACAAAGACAAACAAATACATTTTCCAGAATTTTACATAATTATGACATAACATTGAAGGTTGTGCAATGTAACAGCAATTTTTAGACTTATGGATTCCACCCATTTGATAAAATACGTAACGGTTCCGTATTTCACTGAAAGAATAAACTTTTTGTTTTCGAAATGATAGTTTCCGGATTTGAACATATTAATGATCTAAGGCTCGTATTTCTGTTTGTTTATTATATTATAATTAAGTCTATGATTTGATATTTGATAGAGCAGTCTACTGAACGGTGGTAGGCAGCAGCAGGCTTGTAAGCATTCATTCAAACAGCAGTTTCCTGCGTATGCCAGCAGCTCTTAGCAATGCTTGAAGCACAGCACTGTTTATGACTTCAAGCCTATCAACTCCTGAGATTAGGCTGGCAATACTATAGTGCCTATAAGAACATCCAATAGTCAAAGGTATATGAAACACAAATGGTATAGAGAAAAATAGTCCTTTAATTCCAATAATAACTACAACCAACAAAATAACAAACTGACGACCGTGAAGCTATAATAACAAAATGGTGCTGACACTGACCATTACATACTGACATAGACAATTACCCACAAAAAGCTAAAGCCTATGGTTGCCTTAAATATGGCTCCCAATCAGAGACAACAATAACCAGCTGTCTCTAATTGAGACCCAATTCAGGCAACCATAGACTTTCCTAGACACCTACACTGAACACTAAACCGTCTCCTCTACTAAACCCCCTAAACCATACAACACCCTAGACCAGGGGTGTCAAACTCATTCCACGGAGGGCCTAGTGTCTGCAGGTTTTTGGTTTTTCCTTTCAATAAAGCCCTAGACAACCAGGTGTGGGGAGTTCCTAACTAATTAGTGATGTTAATTCATCAATCAAGTACAAGGGAGGAGCGAAAACCCGCAGACACTCGGCCCTCCGTGGAATGAGTTTGACACCTGTGCCCTAGACAATACAAAAAACACACAAACTTCCCCATGTCACACCCTGACCTAACTAAAATAATAATGAAAACAAAGAATACTAAGGCCAGGGTGTGACATAACCCCCCCCTTAAGGTGCGAACTCCGGGCGCACCAGCATAAAGTCTAGGGGAGGGTCTGGGTGGGCGTCTGTCCACGGTGGCGGCTCTGGCACTGGTCGTGGTCCCCACCCCACCATAGTCACTACCCGCTTTCTTAACCCCACTGGAATAAGGGGCAGCACCGGACTAAGTGGCAGCACCGGACTAAGGGGCAGCACCGGACTAAGGGGCAGCACCGGACTAAGGGGCAGCACCGGACTAAGGGGCAGCACCGGACTAAGGGGCAGCACCAGGATAAGGGGCAGCACCAGGATAAGGGGCAGCACCAGGATAAGGGGCAGCTCCGGACTGAGGGACGGCAGCTCCGGACTGAGGGACGGATCCTGGCTGGATGACGGCTCTGGCGGATCCTGGCTGGACGGCTCTGGCGGATCCTGGCTGGACGGCTCATGGCTGGCTGACGGATCTGGCTGCTCATGGCTGGCTGACGGATCTGGCTGCTCATGGCTGGCTGACGGATCTGGCTGCTCATGGCTGGCTGACGGATCTGGCTGCTCATGGCTGGCTGACGGATCTGGCTGCTCATGGCTGGCTGACGGATCTGGCTGCTCATGGCTGGCTGACGGATCTGGCTGCTCATGGCTGGCTGACGGATCTGGACGCTCATGGCTGGCTGACGGATCTGGACGCTCATGGCTGGCTGACGGATCTGGACGCTCATGGCTGGCTGACGGCTCTGGCAGATCCTGTCTGGTTGGCGGCTCTGGCAGATCCTGTCTGGTTGGCGGCTCTGGCAGATCCTGTCTGGTTGGCGGCTCTGGCAGATCCTGTCTGGTTGGCGGCTCTGGCAGATCCTGTCTGGTTGGCGGCTCTGGCAGATCCTGTCTGGTTGGCGGCTCTGGCAGATCCTGACTGACGAATGGCTCTAGCGGCTCCTGACTGACTAACGGCTCTGACGGCTCGGGACAGACGGGCGGCTCTAATGGCTCTGGACAGACGGATGGCTCAGACGGCGCTGGGGAGACGGATGGCTCAGATGGCGCTGGGGAGACGGATGGCTCAGATGGCGCTGGGCAGACGGATGGCTCAGATGGCGCTGGGCAGACGGATGGCTCAGATGGCACTGGGCAGACGGATGGCTCAGATGGCACTGGGCAGACGGATGGCTCAGATGGCACTGGGCAGACGGATGGCTCTGGCCGGATGAGGCGCACTGTAGGCCTGGTGCGTGGTGCCGGAACTGGAGGCACCGGGCTAAGGACACGCACCTTCAGGCTAGTGCGGGGAGAAGGAACAGGGCATACTGGACCCTGGGAGCGCACATTAGGCCTAGTGCGTGGTGCCGGAACTGGTGGTACCGGACTGGGGACACGCATCTCAGGGCTAGTGCGGGGAGCAGCAACAGGACGCACAGGACTCTGGGGACACACAGGAGGCTTGGTGCGTGGTTTAGGCACTGGTGGTAAAGGGCTGGAGACACGCACCATAGGGCTAGTGCGTGGAGGAGGCACTGGTGGTACTGGGTTGGGGCGGGGAGGTGGCGCCGGAAATACCGGACCGTGCAGGCGTACTGGCTCCCTTGAGCACTGAGCCTGCCCAACCTTACCTGGTTGTATGCTCCCCGTCGCCTGACCAGTGCAGGGAGGTGGAATAACCCGCACCGGGCTATGTAGGCGAACCGGGGACACCATGCGTAAGGCTGGTGCCATGTAAGCCGGCCCGAGGAGACGCACTGGTGACCAGATGCGTTGGGCCGGCTTCATGACATCCGGCTCAACGCTCAATCTAGCCCGGCCGATACGTGGAGCTGGAATGTACCGAACCGGGCTATGAACGCGTACAGGAGACACCATGCGCTCTACTGCGTAACACGGTGTCTGCCCGTACTCTCGCTCTCCACGGTAAGTACAGGGAGTAGGCGCAGGTCTCCTACCTGACTTCGCCACACTCCCTTTAAGGCCCCCCCCCAATAAATTTTTGGGTTGTACTCACGGGCTTCCAGCCTTGCTTCCGTGCTGCCTCATATCGCCTCCTCTCGGCTTTAGCTGCCTCCAGCTCTTCACGAGGGAGGCGATATTCTCCCGGTTGTCCCCAAGGTCCCTTTCCATCCAATATCTCCTCCCATGTCCATGAATCCTGTGTAGGTGGGTCCTGTTGCCGCTTGACACGTCGCTTGGTCCTGGATTGGTGGGTAATTCTGTCACGATCGTCTTTGGGTGAGAGATTGGACCAAGGCGCAGCGTGTGGAAAGTACATCTTCTTTTATTCAGAAGAGGGAAAAAAACATGAAACGAACACTATACAACTAAACAAACAAAATAACAAACTGACGACCGTGAAGCTATAATAACAAAATGGTGCTGACACTGACCATTACATACTGACATAGACAATTACCCACAAAAAGCTAAAGCCTATGGTTGCCTTAAATATGGCTCCCAATCAGAGACAACAATAACCAGCTGTCTCTAATTGAGACCCAATTCAGGCAACCATAGACTTTCCTAGACACCTACACTGAACACTAAACCATCTCCTCTACTAAACCCCCTAAACCATACAACACCCTAGACAATACAAAAAACACACAAACTTCCCCATGTCACACCCTGACCTAACTAAAATAATAATGAAAACAAAGATAACTAAGGCCAGGGTGTGACATTTACATGGCACATATTGCACTTTTACTATCTTCTCCAACACTGTGTTTTTGCATTATTTAAACCAAATAGAACATGTTTCATTATTTATTTGAGACTAAATAGATTTTTATTTATGTATTATATTAAGTTAAATAAGTGTTCATTCAGTATTGTTGTAATTGTCATTATTACAAATATATATATAAAAATCAGCCGATTAATCGGTATCAGCTTTTTTTGGTCCTCCAATAATCGGTATCGGCGTTGAAAAATCATAATCGGTCGACCTCTAGTATGTACGTACAGTCACTGTGGGGACCACGTCATCGATGCACTTATTGATGAAGCCAGTGACTGATGTGGTGTACTCCTCAATGCCATCGGAAGAATCCCAGAACATATTCCAGTCTGTGCTAGCAAAACAGTCCTGTAGTTTAGCATCTGCTTCATCTCACCACTATTTTATAGACCGAGTCACTGGTGCTTCCTGCTTTCATTTTTGCTTGTAAGCAGGAATCAGGAGGATAGAATTATGGTCAGATTTGCCAAATGGAGGGTGAGGGAGAGCTTTGTACTCGTCTCTGTGTGTGTGGTAAAGGTGGTCTCGAGTTTTTTTCCCCTCTGGTTGCACATTTAACATGCTGATAAAAATTAGGTAAAACTGATTTAAGTTTCCCTGCATTAAAGTTCCCGGCCACTAGGAACGCCACCTCTGGATATGCATTTTCCTGTTTGCTTATGGCGGTATACAGCTCATTAAGTGCGGTTTTAGTGCCAGCATCGGTCTGTGGTGGTATGTAGACAGCTACAAAAAATACAGATGAAAACTCTCTAGGTAGATAGAGGTCTACAGCTTTTAATGTCCCATTGGTAGGATATACGTGTTTTCAGTTTGTCCCATTTATTTTCCAGTGATTTGAACGTTGGCTAACAGTACGGATGGCAAAGGCAGATTAGCCACTCGTCGCCTGATCCTCACAAGGCACCCCGATCTCTTTCTGTGAAATCTCCATTTCTTTCTCCAGCGAATGACAGGGATGAGGGCCTGTTCGGGTGTTTGAAATATATCCTTCCCGTCTGACTCATTAAATATAATTTTTTTGTCCAATTTGAGGTGAGTAATCGCTGTTCTGATGTCCAGAAGATCTTTTCAGTCATAAGAGACGGTAGCAGTAACATTATGTACAAAATAAGTTACAAACAATGTGAAAAAACAAACAAAATAGCATGGTTGGTTAAGAGCCAATGAAACGGCAGCCATCCTCTCCGGTGCCATCATATCGCTTGATGGTTTTTGTGACTGCACTTGTAGAAACTTTCGAAGTTCTTGAAATGTTCCGGATTGACTGACCTTCATGTCTTAAAGTAATGATTGACTTTCGTTTATCTTTGCTTATTTGAGCTGTTTTTGCCATAAAATGGACTTAGACCTATTTGGTGAAAGACCATCTTCTGTATACCAACCCTACCTTGTCACAACACAACTGATCGGCTCAAACACATTAAGAAGGAAAGAAATTCCACAAATTAACTTTTAACAAGGCACACCTGTTAATTGAAATGCATTCCAGGTGACTACCTCATGAAGCTGGTTGAGAGAATGCCAAGAGTGTGCAAAGCTGTCATCAAGGCAAAGGGTGGCTACTTCATAGTGTTGGGTTCTGAGAATATGTAATATACTTATTCATGTCACTGAGGGAGAGAGGGTAATATATAATGTTTACATTATATCATGTATCCTATTGAAATATTGAGTGCTTAGGGTTAGAGGGTCTACACCAGAAGTTAATGGTCATCTGTAGGAGGAAGGTATATAGTGTGTGCAATTAAGCTTGGAATGTGCTGAGTGCAGGGAAGCGATCACATGTGGCAGGCATTGGATAAGAGGAGAGAGCCATGGATTAGTGATGAAGGGGGTTGAGGTCAGGTCAGGTAGGTGAGTAGGTGTGTCCAAACGTTTGACTGGTACTATATATATATATATATATATACATACAGTGCATTCAGAAAGTTTTTCCACATTTTGTTACATTACAGCCTTATCCTAAAATGGATGAAAACATTTTCCCTTATCAATCTACACACAATACCCCATAATTGTAAAGCAAAAACAGATTTTTTGAAATTTGTGCAAAAAAATGTAACTATCACATTTACATAAGTATTCAGACCCTTTACTCAGTACTTTGTTGAAGCACCTTTGGCAGCGAATACAGCCTCGAGTCTTCTTGGCTATGATGCTACAAGCTTGGCACACCTGTTATTCATCCATAACCGTCTGTTACGCGGTTATACGGTCATTTTACCAGCCCTAGATTGACTCCAAAGTTAATGTATTCCCAAACTAGACAGTGTTGCTAATTAATTCCGGTTCATAATGATGGTGTCAATATGCATTTGCATGTCAACACATCTTGAAAGGTCAGTTGTATACTGACAGCTACAGTATTGATTAAGTGATTTATGAACAGATTAATCGTTGTTGTCGTCTTGCATATGTTAATACGGCATTAGTACACAACAAGGATGGGTTTCCTCCAATGTCACATAGCATGCCAGACCGAGGATTAAGGTTATGTGACAAGTTCTGAATACCTACACATCAGAGATGGCCTAACCTGCTTTTGAGGATCATTCAGCATGCTGCATACCTGTATGCTCTGATCCAATTCTTATTTGTAGAAAGAGAAGAACGCAGGAGAGCTACAGAGTACATTCAGAAATATTAAAACGCGAAAAGGGAAAACCAGTGCCAGCTAGCACATTAAAAGCTTAGTGAAACACATCGCTCCCTGGTCTTCTCTCTACTCTCACATAGAATAACCTCATAAAACTACTAACAAATGCACGGCCACCTTCTCCTGCATGCCTCTCATGTTAATGTTTCTCATCCACCTATAATGCAATTAGACCATTAGGTAAATAATGAAGAGCATGTAATCAAATCTATGAAGGAGCTGGGTGCTAATGTATTATTTGGAGAGAGAGAGAGAGAGACACAGACTCACTCCATTCTTTAACACATACAGTAAGTAGTGATATTATATTCTCCATAGTCAGTGAACCTCAGCCCTGATGAGCCTCGGTCCTGAGTGACTCCATGGTATCCTGCCATGCCATCACAGGGATGTCTGTCTGACACTTGTTCCACAGTCTCCAGGACAATGTCAATGCTAGTAGAGTTACTATGAGCCAGCCTATAAACACTACCTAGACATAACTAGTATTGTATAATCCTTTAGCATCAACATTCTCCACTATATATGATTGAATATTATCTGTAGTTTTACACTGTAGCTATTATGCCATGAAAATACTCCGGTTTGTCCCAAATGACACCATATTCCTTATATGGTGCACTACATTTGACCAGAGCATTATGGGCCCTGGTCAAAAGTAGTGCACTAAATAGGGAATATGTGCCATTTTGGGAGGCAGACTCAATCTTTTGACTATTTATCTCCACAGTCTGTCAGTGAGCCACACAGTGGATTCTCTCCTGTTGGTAAAGCCTGATTAGCACAGAGGGGTTTCAATGCCACCTCCTGGCAGGAACGGAGAATGACGACCGTGAGAGAATTCATATTTGGCTCGTCTACAGTGCCTACATATAAAATAGAACAACATTTTGTTGCATATGCAATGGATACATTTCATGCATTGAATAAAATTCATTGAAATCAAATGCTTGCTGTTATAGTTTTGTAATGTACTACCAGCCATGTATCTTTCCAATGGTTGTTACTGATTGTCAGATGCTTAGGTTGCCACTTTGGCGATTACATAGGATTAAATGTATTTACCAATCAGACATCTCCATGGGTTACATACAATCAGAGGATTAGCACATCCTCTCTTCTGCTGTCCTTGGGCTTGGGCTAACAGAGAGGCTGAGGCTGGGATTGAAGCTGGGACTGGGAGAGAGGCTGAGGCTATGAGAGAGTCAGCTAGGCTGTGAGGCTATGGGGCTGAGACAGAGGCAGCCAGGCGCGCCACCTGAGATGATACGTGTCACACAGGGAGGTGATTGAATACATTAGCATGCGGGCCTCTGGAGATGACTTCATCCTCATGGCAACAGACAGCTAGCTGGCAGCTGAAGGTTCTACTGGGGGTTTCTCAGGGGCCTAGTCAAGTGTGACGCCACGGACGAGCAGAGCCTTCCTTCCCTCTATCCCTCTCTCTCTCTCTCTTTCTTTCTCTTTCGCTTTACATTCCTTCAAGTCTGCCTTTCTCTCACTCTCCCTCCCTCTCTACCGCTGTCTTTTTTCAGTCTCTTCCTTTTTCTACTCTCTCCACCTGTCTTTCTCTATTTTTCTCTGCCTGTCTCTCTCTCTTTCCCTGAGAGAAGTTTGGAGGGGATGGATGGGAAGATAAGGGATGTTGCTCATTCATGTTATTCATACGCTTTTCCTCCTGCCTGTCTGGCGCATTACATTGGCCCACAAACCCATTCTGTGACAAGCTAAGCCCTGCCGTTAATGCTGTTGTGACCAGGGGCTGTGTATTCATCTTGGTTGTTGTGACCAGGGGCTGTGTATTCATCTTGGTTGTTGTCACCAGGGGCTGTGTATTCATCTTGGTTGTTGTCACCAGGGGCTGTGTATTCATCTTGGTTGTTGTGACCAGGGGCTGTGTATTCATCTTGGTTGTTGTCACCAGGGGCTGTGTATTCATCTTGGTTGTTGTCACCAGGGGCTGTGTATTCATCTTGATTGAAAGCTTTACTGGTGGAGAGGGAGGATGAAAAGGAAACGCACATAATGTCCCTGTCCTGGGGAATTGTGTTCTAGTCTCAGTGTCTGTAATGTGTATATCTCACTGGCTAATATGGCCAGCTTACTACTAGCCTACTGCACACAGTCAAGACATTAATGCAATATATTTTTTTATGATGGAAAAGGGAGAGAGGGAGAGGGGTAAAGAGAAATAGAAAGAGGGAGATCGAGCAGGAGGGAGAGTATTTGTTAGTGACTCAGCAAGGTCCTTGCTATGCCCACTATACTAGTATCGCCATCCAGGCCCTGGTATTAGGATGGTACTGATACTACACACTGTGTACCAGCTTGCCAGCTCTACCTTTAAACCAGGACCCAGCCTCAGACCCAGCCTCAGACCCAGCCTCAGACCCAGCCTCAGACCCAGCCTCAGACCCAGCCTAATCCAGCCTCAGCCTCAGACCCAGCCTCAGACCCAGCCTAATCCAGCCTCAGACACAGTCTCAGACCCAGCCTCAGACCCAGCCTCAGACCCAGCCTCAGACCCAGCCTAATCCAGCCTCAGACCCTGCCTCAGACCCTGCCTCAGACCCTGCCTCAGACCCTGCCTCAGACCCTGCCTCAGACCCTGCCTCAGACCCTGCCTCAGACCCTGCCTCAGACCCAGCCTAATCCAGCCTCAGACCCAGCCGCAATTCCAGCCTAATCCAGCCTCAGACCCAGCCTCAGACCCAGCCTCAGACCCTGCCTCAAACCCTGCTTCAGACCCTGCCTCAGACCCTATAAACATAAATACTGGGGCTTTATCCACGTCTGAAAAGAGGTCATTCATATCAATATCTTTGATTTTCATCACTGTCACATAATGAGCAGGAGGCCTGGCATGGAGAATGAGAGAAATATAATCATGTTGAATTCTGGGGCCATGAATGCAATTACCGAACACCGAACAATGAGTGAAGCTTTACTGCATCCATACACTGTACACCAGGGGGTGAACACTGGATGTACAGAGCTGATGTAGTAATTAATGAAATACACGCTAGCTACCATCCAAGTACATGCCCGCCACAGTACTGTCGAGAGAGAGGTCTATCTGTTTTGAATGAAGTTAATGCCTTTCTTCACCAGCGGATGGCAGTAGTCACACACCACACAGCGAGCCTCTCCTCCACTCATCCCCTCTTTGACTAAGCACCTCTAGCTGATCAAGGGCACTGTTACTAATGGGAAATCTTCCCCATCAACCCATTGTTTGTGTGTATAAACTGATGTGTGTACTGTGTATACCCTCAATTCACCCTAAAGTTGGTTGTTTTAACTCAAGGGGTGAAATATTACATAACAACAACAAGAATAGCACCGGAGTCGCTGCTGTAGGTTGACTCTCTGTCTGTCTGTCTGTCTGTCTGTCTGTCTGTCTGTCTGTCTGTCTGTCTGTCTGTCTGTCTGTCTGTCTCTGTCTGTCTGTCTGTCTGTCTGTCTGTCTGTCTGTCTGTCTGTCTGTCTGTCTGTCTGTCTGTCTCTCTCTCTCTCTCTCTCTCTCTCTCTCTCTCTCTCTCTCTCTCTCACACTCTCACACTCTCACACTCTCACACTCTCTCACTCTCTCACTCTCTCACTCTCACTCTCACTCTCACTCTCACTCTCTTTCTCTCACTCTCTTTCTCTCACTCTCTCTCGTCGGAGTGCATGCTGGGAGTGAGTCGTCAAGCAGGAGTGATTGTGAGAGCGACTGGAATTCTTTTCACTCTATTGGGTTTTGGTGTGTATATATATATATATTGATTAGTTTAGTTGTTTTAAGGGTATCTTGTCTAACTATCACTAAGCACGTATAGGGGTGGTGGGATCGTTGAGGTTGGTTTTCGCGAGGGCACAACCAGCGGGTGGGGCTGGTTGCAATGGCCACTCGGCGGCATGGAGTAAAGATTCCTGCTGCGGCCGGGTGTTCAGTGGAAGAATGTAGCTTGGCTGTGGGTGCTATCATTGGGTATGATAGCATCAAATCAGCCTCAAGGATGAATAGCGCTGTAGTGATATTCTTAGATTCCATTGAAAAGGTGAATAAGATAGTTGAGAGGGGTGTTGTGTTGCGGGAGACACAGACGCCGGTATTTCCGCTTATGAATCCGGCGAAGAAAGTTATACTTTCTAACGTGCCACCATTTGTTAGAGATGAAGTGTTGGAGCGAGAGTTATCTCGTCATGGTCAAATCGTATCTACAATAAAGAAGGTTCTTTTTGGATGCAAATCTCCGTTGCTGAAACATGTCGTGTCTCATAGGAGACAAGTGCATATGATCTTAAAAAAGGACGTTGATTAACTGAATTTAGCGTTCAGTTTTAATATTGATGGATTTGATTATGTCTTCTACGCTTCTACTGAATCAATGAAATGCTTTGGCTGTGGAAGAGAGGGGCATTTGGTGCGTAGTTGTCCCGAGAATGAGCGCGCAGAGCCCGGTAGTAGCTCTAGTGCTGGTGCAGCTAACGCACCACCGCGAAGGGATGAACATGCTAAGGGTGCAGGGGAAGGGAGAAGGTGGGCAGATGTGGTTGGAAAAGTAGGAGAGGAAGGCATTGTGGATACGGGGGCAATTGTGGTAGATCAGAACAAAGAGGGAGGGGAAACAGTCGGTGAGATTGCGACTGCCGTCGCTGAGGTGGTGCTGGAAAATGAAATTGGAGGTAAAGAGGAGATTGAAATAACGGAAAAGGAAGCAGCTGTTTTCAAAGTACCGAGGAGTAAGAGGAAGAATTTAAGGGGTGGTGAAGGGTCTAATTCTAAGAGGAAGGTAGAGATTGATAAATCAGTTGAGGATGAACAGGTTGTAGAGATGGTGGAGTTTTCTTCTGGAGAGGATAGCGAGAGTGAGTCATCTGACGCGTCACAACAAAATAGCGAGATAAATGGGGTGGAAGGGAGGTATGGGATTGAGAAGGTACGTCAATTTCTGAAGTTGACAAAAGGGAAGAAATATATGCAGGATTACAATGTAACAGATTTTTTCCCTGAAAGTGAATTGTTTATTGAATCAGCAAAGTCTCTGATGTCAAAAATTACAGGGGGAGGTTTGACAAGCCCTGAAATTGCTAGACTCAAGAAAGTGGTCACGAGAGTGATAAGTGATGTAAATTCTAAAGAAAATGAAAGAGTTCAGTTGCAGCTTTAACTTTGTAAAGAGATGTGGTGTCTGTATCTTCCTCTGTATATTTTTTTCATCCATGAGCAGTTTTAAGATTTCTTCTTTAAACGTAAATGGGGCAAGAGATGGTAAAAAAAGAGCCATAGTGTATGAGTTAATTAGGGGAAAGGGAAGTGACATAAATTTTCTACAAGAAACGCATAGTAATTTGGAAAATGAAGTTATGTGGCAACAGGAGTGGGGGGGGACAGTGGTGTGTAGTCATAAAAACTCAAAAAGTGGGGGTGTGGCTATCTTGTTCTCAAAAGGGTTTTTGCCTTTGTCATATGAGGTTGAAGAGGTAGTTGAGGGGAGGTTATTAAAAGTTAGAGCAAGGTATGAAAACATCACTATGTGTCTGATAAATGTATATGCCCCAGTGGTGGCAGTTGAGAGGGTATGTTTTTTAGAGACATTATCAAATACCATTGAGAAATGTAACAATGAAGATTATTTATTTATTGCTGGGGATTTTAACTGCACAGTCAGCGATTTAGATAGAAATCACCAAGAACCTCATATAGCCTCAAGGACTTTTTTAAAACGCCTCATTGTAACACATGAACTGTGTGATATTTGGCGGAGTCAACATGGAGGCACAAGGCAGTACACCTGGGCGCATGTGAGAGAGAACACCATCTCTATGGCCAGGTTAGATAGGTTTTATTGTTTTGAGCATCAATCTCAGGTCTGTAAATCAAGTGTGATAACCCCAGTGGGATTTTCTGATCATTGTTTAATAACAGAGGTGGTGTTCATTAACGATGTAAAACCCAAAAGCGCATACTGGCATTTTAATATAACTTTATTGAGTGATGCTCACTTCAGGAAATGTTTTAGTTTTTTCTGGGAGAGGTGGAGGTCTCAAAAGGCCAGTTTTGTATCCCTTCAACAGTGGTGGGATATAGGGAAAATCCAGATTCAACAATTCTGTAATCAATACACGAGGAATGTCCCCAAGGATATCACCAGATCAATGAAAGCCCTAGAGTTTGAAATAGTGGAACTCATGACGTTGGTTGAGACCACAGGAGATCGAGGCCATACTCAGGCCCTCAAGAGGAAAAAAGCTGCATTGGCAGACCTGCTGGGTATCAGAGCACAGGGGGCATTGGTGAGAAGTAAGTTTCAGGGAATCTCTGAAATGGATGCCTCATCCAAATTTTTCTTTGGTTTAGAGAAAAAGAATGGACAAAGAAAAATTATTCATTGTCTCAAATCAGCTGTTGGACAAGAGCTCACTAGCCCTAGTGAAATTAGAAAGAGGGCAGTAGAGTTCTATGCTGAGCTCTACAAGTGTGAGTACAAAGAGGATAAAACAGTGACACAGCAGTTCCTTGATGGGCTCCCACAGGTGGCTGCAGAAGCTCAGGTTGAGCTTGAGCAACTATTGTCTTTGCAGGAGTTATACACTGCATTAAAAGGCATGGAAAATGGAAGGGCACCAGGCATTGATGGGCTTCCCGTTGACTTTTTTAAGTCTTTTTGGGCTATGTTGGGAGAGGATTGGCTAGCAGTAGTTAATGATAGTTTAACCGGAGGGTTACTACCAATAAGCTGCAGAAGGGCTGTCCTCACCCTACTGCCCAAAAAGGGTGACCCTAGGGAGGTGAAGAACTGGAGGCCGGTGGCTTTATTGTGCACTGATTATAAGATCTTGTCAAAGGCTTTGTCCAACAGGCTGAGGGAGGTGATGGGGCAAATCATACATACGGACCAGTCCTACTGTGTTCCTGGCAGGCAGATAGGGGATAACATTTCTCTGATTCGTGATTTTTTGGACGTCTCTAGGGCTATTGGGTTGGATGCTGGTCTAATTTCAATTGATCAGGAAAAGGCATTTGACCGAGTTGAACATCAATATTTATGGCACACGTTTGAGGCGTTTGGGTTCAACTCTGGTTTTATTGCCATGATAAAGGTGATATATGGTGACATTGAAAGTGTATTGAAAGTTAACGGTGGTTTGAGTGCTCCTTTTAAAGTGTGTAGAGGTATTAGGCAGGGATGTTCTTTGTCAGGAATGTTATATGCCATTGCTATAGAGCCACTACTAAATAGCATTAGAAGTCGCATTGAAGGGGTGTACTTTTCAGAGGGTATTCCTCCTATTCGTCTCTCAGCCTATGCTGATGATGTAGTTGTTTTAGTGAAAAATCAAGCGGAGGTGGATAGTTTGAGTCTAATGGTTGATCGTTTTAGGGGAATATCTTCTGCAAAGGTAAATTGGGAAAAGAGTTGTGCTTTACAGATTGGAGAATGGTCTGGAGGGATCATGGCTTTGCCAGGGGGGCTGGAATGGTGTAAGGGAGGTTTTAAGTATCTTGGAGTGTACCTAGAAGATGAGGGGACTATGGAAAAAAATTGGATTGGGGTGGTTGAAATGGTGGAAGGGAGGATGAGGAGATGGCGTTGGTTGCTATCTAGTATGTCATATAGGGGGCGCACTATTATAGTTAACAATGTGATTGCCTCTGCACTGTGGCATCGGTTGTCAGTTTTAGAACCACCATCTGGCCTTCTGGCTAAGATACAGGCAATTATTGTGGATTTCTTTTGGGATAAATATCACTGGGTTCCACAAAGTGTTTTGTATTTGTCAAAAGAGGAGGGGGGACAAGGTCTTGTACATCTTGCTAGTAGGGCTGCTGCTTTCCGGTTTCAGTTTATTCAAAGGTTGCTTTATGGACCGGAAAATGTGGTGTGGAGAGGGGTGGCAGGTCTTGTATTACAGCGGGTTGGAGGATTAGGTTTAAAGAAGGCTTTATTTCTGGTTGATAGTAGCCAGATTTCTAGGGAGGGAGTACTTCCGTTTTACAGAGGCCTTCTCAGAGTGTGGAGCATAATGAAGGTGTCCAGACAAACTTCAGCGGAGTCAGTGCATTGGCTGTTGGAGGAACCTCTGGTGTATGGGGCAAGACTGGATTGTACAACTGCAGCTGTTCCACATTTCTCCAAGATTCTGGTGAAGGGCAAAATCATCACCTTAAAACAGTTAATGGCCATGGCTGGGCCCGCCTTAATGGATGGAAGACGGGTGGCTGAACATTTGGGGGTGAGGTCGGAAAGGATTGTCGGACAACTGCTGGGAAGCTGCAGGAAGGCTCTGTCAGCGGAAGAGTGGGGTATGCTTAATAGCCACAAGAAGAAGGTACAAGATGAAGACGTCTAATTTCCAAGACTAGGGATTACACCAAATATCCCAGAGTCAGAAAGAAAGGCGTTATTGCTGGATTTGAGAGGGTTGGAGGAGGTGGGTTTGGATGAGGTGAATGGGAAGGACTTGTATAGGGGGTGTGTAAAGGTGTTGAATAAAGATAAATTGAAAAATAGTCGCTCTGGTTAAGAGCGTCTGCTAAATGACTAAAATGTAAAATGTAAATGTAAATAGAAAAGACACTCCATGGAGGGTAAAATTGGGCATTGATGACAAGGTAAAGCCAGCATGGAGAGCACTGTACAAGCCACCGTTACAAAAGGGTACTGGTGATATGCAATGGAGGGTTTTACATGGCATCATTGCAGTTAATGCTTTTGTATCTGTTATTAACTCAGATGTTAGAGATGGATGTCCTTTTTGTAATATAAGAGAAACCATTTTTCACTGTTTTATGGAGTGTGAGAGGATAAAACCTCTATTGGAAATGCTGGAATCTTTGTTTAAAGCTGTAGGGGAGATTTTCAATAACACTGTTTTTATTTTGGGGTTTCAATATAGTAAGCAACAGAAAAGAAAATGTCAACTGTTAAATTTTATTTTGGGACAAGCTAAGATGTCAATTTTTCTGAGTAGGAAACATAAGATAGAAACGGGATATGGGCAGGATGTAAGATGTGTTTTTAAAGGATTAGTGAAAGCAAGAATAAAAGTGGATTTTGAGTTCTTCTCAGCTGTAAAAGATCTCCTATTGTTTGAGGAGAAGTGGGACTACGAAGGAGCGCTTTGTTTTGTAGAGGAGGGGAAATTATTTTTTGTTGATGAAATAAGTTGAATGTATATGTTCTTTTGTATTTTTATTTTATTTATTTTGTTTAGGAATTACATTTGTTGTTTCATTTCTGAAAAGGCAGTGTGTCATTATTTATGTTAACACTTGAGTATAAAATAAAGGTTTTATAAAAACTCAAAACTCTCTCTCTCTCTCTCGCTCTCTCGCTCTCTCGCTCTCTCTCTCTCTCTCTCTCTCTCTCTCTCTCTCGCTCTCTCGCTCTCTCGCTCTCTCGCTCTCTCGCTCTCTCGCTCTCTCGCTCTCTCTCTCTCTCTCTCTCTCTCTCTCTCTCTCTCTCTCTCTCTCTCTCTCAGGGCTTTGTGAAAAAACTAGATGAGTTTATCTGCTGGCTGAGGGAAGCCCTGGAGACCACAGAGAACTGGACGCCACCCAGAGCTGAAATGGACAGCCTCAAGCTCTACCTGGAGACACACCTGGTGACACACACACACACACACACACACACACACACACACACACACACACACACACACACACACACACACACACACACACACACACACACACACACTGTCACACACACTCTGTCTCTCTCCCTCTTTCATAACGTGCACAGTTCATAACTGCATATGAATGCAAACAAAGAGACAAGCTGCTTCCTGACAATCACTCACACTCTCAAGAGCAAACATATGTGCAAGTGCGCACAAACACATACACATAATCGCACAAAAGCACACACATACGCAAACAGACAGACACACACTCTTGCACACACACACACACACACACACACACACACACACTTTGCATATATCCAGAGAGAAGAGCCAATATGCCTCTGCATAGCTCCCTGCTGAGTGCATCTCTGCATAATTATATATGTATATAAACATGTGTATACTCTGTTCTTCATGCCAACAACACTAACACCCAGTACACATGCATTTGTATTTTATCCCTAATCTTGTACAAAACTGTGTGTGTGTGTCTGTCACTGTTTGTGGACGTGAGCACAACAAAAGTGTATACTGTATATCTCTATCAGTATCAGAGGTTTGTTGTGGAACAGGCAGCCAAGTTTGTCATCTTGATGGAAGGAAGATGTAGTAATGTTTTATTGGGAAGGGCTTCACATGTTAGTATTGATTGAGACGGGCCCTGCCAGGCACACTTGTTTTCCTCAGTCACCCCCTGCTCCAGGGGATGGGAGTGGAGGGGAGCTGCTCCCAATTCAATGTTTGGTATTGGGCTGCAGCTGGCACGTAGCATTGGGGGTGGAGGGAGGTTGAATGAGTCTAGCTTAGCGAGGCGGCGAGCTGCGCTTCTTTCCGGTGCCCCTGTGAGAGCGGTAACGAGATGTCTGTGAGCCCGGCCGAGCAGGCGCCTCTTTATAAGGCATTGAGAGATGGCGCGAAATGAAATGGCTATTGATTGAGCTTGATGGCCGATCCAGCTCTTTAAATCACATTAACGAGACCACTCTGCAATGGTGGCAAATGAACAGTCAGGACAAGAGGCCCATAGTTAGAGAGAGAGGGGTGGGTGGGGTGGGGTGGGGGGGCACTAGCCAGTGGGTGTCAAACCCCTTAACACACAGACAGAATACACAGGAAGGTAGATACAGCCCCCCCCCCCCCCCCCCCCCCCCTCTCTCTCTCTCTCTCTCTCTCTCTCTCTCTCTCTCTCTCTCTCTCTCTCTCTCTCTCTCTCTCTCTCTCTCTCTCTCTCTCTCTCTCTCTCTCTCTCTCTCTCTCTCTTTGCATGCTGGGAGTGTTTGGGAATTGTATGAGCGAAGGAGCGCGTGTGTTGTGTAGAGTTAGATATTCAGAATTCTTTCTTTCGGTTTTTTCTTTCTTGGTGGCATTCTTTGGTTTCTTCTGTGCATGATTAAGATTATTATATATTTTTTTTTTTGGTGTGGTAGAATTAAGTATTTGGGTTTTTTCGTATCGAAATTACCTTGATTTTGGCGGGGATGGCTTCCAGAATTGGAATGCCGTCCCTGTCACTTCGGCACGGCTTTAGGTGTGTTACTGAAGCTACTGTCACGGTGGAGGAGTTTCTGGTCGCCGTAGGAGAGAAGGTAGGATACGATAATGTTGCTTATGCGTCACGGATGAATAAAGCGATGGTGGTATTTCTTAAGGAAGAGCGCCTTGTTGATCGTATGGTTGAGCAGGGCGTACTTCTTAAGGGAATGTTTATTCAAGTTACCCCGCTTTTTTCTCCGTCAGCAAGGGTAACTATTTCAAATGTACCACCGTTTATTCCAAATGAGCTATTGGAGCGCGAGTTATTGCGCTTTGGGAAGTTTGCAAGCTCAATTAAGGTTGTTCCGTTGGGTTGCAAACACCCGGCGTTGAAACAGGTTATGTCGTTTCGGCGACAGGTGTTTATGTTTTTGGACTCACCGGAGCAGACTTTAGAGATATCGTTTAAAGTCAAGTATGACAATAGAATGTATATGGCGTATGCTAGTACGGGTAGTCAACGGTGTTTTGAGTGTGGGGATGTTGGCCATAAGCGACATGCTTGCCCGAAAAGGGAGAAGGCAGAGGGAGGGGCGCAGGTGGTCACCGTAACGCCTGGGCCCACTGATGTAGGGAGAGGTGGGCTGACAGTGGTTGAGCAGCCACAAGCACCTGTTGCCGAGGAACAAGTTATCCGTGTTGAGGCCACGAGTTTGCAACTTGCATTAGAGGGAGATGTTATGCAGCGGAAAAATATTGTTGTAGAAGGTAAGGATGGATCTGAAGAGCCAGTTCCTCAGACTGGTGAGGAGGTGCCCAGTACGAGTACTGGGGCACAGGAGGGGGTTCATATGGAGTTCATCTCCCAGGTAGTGGAGGAGATGCCCACTACGAGTAATGGAGTACAGGAGGGGGTTCATGTGGTGCTAATCTCCCAGGTAGTGGAGGAGATGCCCACGACGAGTAATGGAGTACAGGAGGGGGTTCATGTGGAGCTAATCTCCCAGGTAGTGGAGGAGATGCCCACGACGAGTAATGGAGTACAGGAGGGGGTTCATGTGGAGCTAATCTCCCAGGTAGTGGAGGAGATGCCCACTACGAGTAATGGAGTACAGGAGGGGGTTCATGTGGAGCTAGACTCCAAGGGAGTGGAGGAGATGCCCACTACGAGTAATGGAGTACAGGAGGGGTTTCATGTGGAGCTAGGCTCCCAGGTAGTAGAGGAGATGCCCACTACGAGTAATGGGGTACAGGAGGGGGTTCATGTGGAGCTGGGCTCTCATGTAGTGGAGGAGATGCCCACCACGGGTAATGGGTTTCAGGTGGGGCTAGTCTCCCAGGTAGTGGAGGAGATGCCTGGTACGAGTGATGGGGTGCAAGTGGGGAGTGTTGAAAGGGATGTGGTAGAGGGGAGTCAGTGGTCTATGGCCTCAGCTGAGGAGGATCAGGAGAAGGATATGGATATCTCTTCTGATATGACAGCAGCTGGTGAGGACTCAATTTATGATCTAGAGGAGGTAAATGGGTTTCTGGATCAGACTTTTGGGAAATCTGTCAAATTGGCAGAATATTTTGATGTTGATAAGTTTGTGAGGTCAGCTGTGATGTTACAGAAGACGGTGGGGTTAGACCAGTTGAGTGAGAAGAAGCGGTTTCGCTTGAGGAAATTTGTTACTGCTGTTACAGCAGCAAAAGGTGGTGGGAAACGTGGTCAGGTTAATAAGAAAAAATTTAAATAATGATGATGATCATGCTTCATAGGGTGTCTTCTTTCTCTTTGGTTTCTCTGTGGTATCTTCTGCTTTTCCTTTCTCTTTTCTACATGGAGGTACTAAGGGTAGGCTCTCTCAATATTAATGGGGGAAGGGACAGGAATAAGAGGGCTTGGGTATTAGAAGAAATAAAACAGAAAAGGCTTAATGTAGTTTTCCTACAGGAGACACATAGTGATGAGGATAATGAGGTTGACTGGGGAATGTGGTGGGAGGGGCAGCATATACTCAGTCATGGTACTAATTTCAGTGCTGGGGTGGCCATCTTGTTTTCCTCAGGTTTAGGGGTGACTGTGATATCTACAACAGAGATTGTCAAGGGTCGGGTTCTATTGGTCAAGGTGGATGTTATGGGGTTTTTGTTTGTTTTTTTGAATGTTTATGCTCCTAATGAGGGTACAGAGCGTCTTGTTGTGTTTGATAAAATAAAAGAAACCTTAAGACAGTGTGACCAAGAGGGGTGTATGGTTTTAGGGGGGGACTGGAACTGTACTGTGGATTTTACTGTTGATCGCAACGCTGAAGAACCTCACCTGCGGTCAGCCACTTTCCTGTCTGGCCTATTAACTGAGTTAGAGCTTTCTGATGTGTGGAGAGTAAGGAATGCAAAAGTTAGGCAATACACATGGTTGAAAGTGAATGAAGGTCGTGTCAGTGCAGCAAGGTTAGATAGGTTGTACGTATCTGATCAATACTGTAGTAGGGTTGGAAGGTGTGCCATTACTCCTGTGGGTTTCTCTGATCATCACATTATAACTGTTGATATTCACTTGTCCTGTCCACGAAGGTCATCACCTTACTGGTATTTTAATGTTAAATTGTTACATGATGTCAAGTTTTGTGAAAGGTTTTTGTTGTTTTGGGAAAAATGGAGGGTTACAAAAGGGAATTTTGAGTCCTTGAGACAATGGTGGGATGTTGGGAAGGCCCAAATACGAGTATTTTGTCAACAGTATACTGCTTTGTCTCAAATTGAAGTTAAAGAGACTATCAATGCCCTTGAACAGGACATCAAATCAATTGAATTGAAGCTGCTCACTCAGAATGACCCTGGACTAGTCATGAACTTACAGGACAAGAGACATGAACTGAGGTCGTTTCTGCATGAAAGAGTGAAAGGTGCCTTGATTAGGTCTCGTTTCGCTTCCCTCAAGGATATGGATGCTCCTAGTGCCTTTTTTTTTAACCTTGGACAGTCAAAATTACAACGTAAACAGATGGTCTGCCTTCGTCTCGCTGATGGGAAGGTGACCACGGATGACAGTGAAATGCGTCAACATGCCGTGGATTTCTACTCTGCCCTCTATAAGGCGGAGGATTGTGACTCTCTGTGTACTGAACAGTTGTTACATGGTCTTCCTAAATTGGGACCTGAACAGAGAGTCGCATTGGACTCTGACATTACACTGCAAGAGCTGTCCACAGCAGTTATGCAGCTCTCAACAGGCCGAGCCCCTGGCATTGATGGTTTACCATCTGAGTTCTATAAGCACTTTTGGGGGTCTATTGGGGAGGATTTTTATGAAGTGGTGTGTGAATCTTTTCATGAGGGTTCTCTTCCGGTATCCTGTCAACGTGCGGTGCTTTCACTGTTGCCAAAAAAGGGGGATTTGGCTCTCATAAAAAATTGGAGACCTGTTGCTTTGCTGTGTGCAGAATATAAAATAGTTTCAAAATGTCTCTCAAACAGGTTGAAAGAGTATCTGGGATTGTTGGTCCACAAGGACCAGTCCTACTGTGTACCTGATCGCTCAATTGTTGACAATTTGTTTCTGATAAGAGATGTTCTAGACATTTGTAAACTGTCTGATGTAAATGTGGGTTTACTTTCTTTGGATCAGGAGAAGGCTTTTGACCGAGTGGACCACCAGTATTTGTTCAAAACGATGAAAGCCTTTGGGTTTGGGGATGTTTTTTTGTCTTGGATGAATTTACTGTATGCTGGGGCCTCGTGTATGGTGAAGGTGGGGGGTGGTTTGAGTTGCCCCATCCCTGTCCAAAGGGGTATCAGGCAGGGATGCCCAATTTCAGGGCAGTTATATAGTCTGGCGATTGAACCAATGCTTTGTTTTTTAAGAGCGAAGCTTACTGGTTTCTCTGTGCCAGGTGTAATGAAGGGTCCCACGATAGCACTGTCTGCGTATGCAGATGATGTGACAGTTTTTATTACAGGGGCTGAGGATGTTAAGGTTCTCTCAGACGCTTTAATGGTGTATGAGGGTGCCTCCTCAGCTAGAGTCAATTGGGGAAAGAGTGAAGCGCTGTGGGCAGGTCAGCTTCAGATAGGGTCCGCTCCACGGTTACCAGGGGGGCTTCAGTGGGGCAGAGATGGGATGAAGACATTGGGTGTTTTTCTAGGCTCTGATGTCTTTCAGAAAAAGAACTGGGAGGGTGTAGTGGAGAAAGTGTGTGCCAGACTGTCAAGATGGAAATGGGTGCTACCCCAGTTGTCTTATAGGGGAAGGGTACTGGTAATTAATAATCTTGCTGCTTCTACCCTGTGGCACAGAATAATGATTTTGCAGCCACCAAAGGGTCTGATACAAGAGCTTCAGAGGACCCTTGTCAATTTCTTCTGGTCTGGACAACACTGGATCAAAGCTGCAGCTTTGTACCTGCCACTGCACGAGGGGGGGCAAGGCCTGGTGGACATTTCCTCTAGGATCATGGCTTTCCGGCTTCAAGCAGCCCAGAGACTGTTGTACAGTGACGGTTCTAGCTGGGTTGACACAGCCTACGCACTGATGAGGAGAGCAGGCTGTTTGGGCTTGGACAAGCACCTTTTCCTCTTAAAGCTGGGGGGGGGTGAGTTGAATGGCCTGACTCCATTCTATGAGTCTGTTATGCAGGCTTGGAGGGTTCTGGTCAAGTCCCGGAAGGCCGGCACGCTACCAGGGATGTGGCTTTTTGAAGAGCCTCTTTTTTATAACACTGCCATCCAGTCCAGTGCTCTGGGTTCAGCCAGCCTGCGTTCATGCCTGTTAGGTGTCGGGTGCACCAAGCTGGGTCATCTGATGCAGAGCAGGAGCAGATCGTTGGAGGAGCTGGGAGAAAGAGCGGGGATCCGATCATCTCGCCTACTGAGGAAGGTCGTCGCTGAGGTCTGTGACTCCTTGCCAGTTCTTCATCGTCAGTATGTGACTAACATTTCCAATTCTGATCGGTGGAAGGAGGGTCTGGATTATGTGTTCCCTGCACTGATTGTTAGTGCTGCGGTGGGGGCATTTGAGGAGGACGTGGGGATGCTGCTTTCCTTCGATACCCCGGAGCTGGGGGATTTCAAGGAGGTGGGAAAGAAGGCCATGTACAGAATATGTGTAAAGGTGTCCCATGCCTCTTCCCTGGAAGGGGTAAAATCGACGAGGTGGGCGGGTGTGCTTGGTCCAGGTGCTTCCCCAAAAGGCTGTTGGCGATCATTATACAAACTGCCGATTGATAAGAGGACAGCTGACCTCCAATGGAGGATCATACATGGAGCTATAGCCACCAACATGCATCTGGTACATCTGGACCCTACTGTTGAGGAAGGGTGTCCATTCTGTGCAGAGTCTGAAAGTCTGGCACACCTGTTTTTACTGTGTCCCAGGTTGGTCGGGATGATTGACCTGATCACTGACTGGTTCTCAACGTTGGGAGAGGTTTTCTCTTCCCAACTGTATATATTTGGGCCAAAGTACAGGTTCAGGCAAAAGGGTGTCGTTGTGTTGCTTAATTTTGTATTAGGGGCAGCAAAATTAGCGATATGGAAGACCCGAAAGAACAGTATTCGGGAACAGGGGTCTGTGGATGTGGTGGGAATGCTGGAGGGAATGGTGGCAGCGAGACTAAGGGTTGAGTTTGCCTATTATAAACTTGTCAACAATATTGATCGTTTTTTGAGTATATGGGGTATTCAGAGGCTGTTGTGTTTAGTTACTGTGGAGGAGGAGTTGGAGTTGTGTTTTTAATTGATGTGTAACTGTGGTTTTGTATGAGTATTTATTGTGTGGTGGGCTCCCAGACCCAATAAAGAATATTTAAAACTCAAACTCTCTCTCTCTCTCTCTCTCTCTCTCTCTCTCTCTCTCTCTCTCTCTCTCTTTCTCTCAAGCACTACTTTTATGTAAAAAGTGCTATTGGATAATCATTATTGCAAAGGCCCTACTGATTAAATGAAATACAATTGCAGCCGGCTGCCTTTAAATTGGTATTTCAATGTCAGATCTCAATGTCATCCCATTTAGTTATACGATACGCTACTCAGAAATATGGTAATGCCAACACAAAAAAAATCTAATAGAATTGGAGATAAAATGCCTTGCAGGTCACTTTTTAGTCTGTTATTATTATGACAGTAGCCAGGTATCTCCCTCTCTGGCTTGAGTGAGCCAATACTTTTCCTACCTTAGCCTTCCTATCTCCCAGCTCACCTCCACCCTGTGGCGCCTCTTTAATTCCATCACAACCTGTGCTACAGTATGCAGCTCCTGGATTTGGAGCCCCTCGCTCCCCACATCACATCACACAGACAGACTGGGCACAGACAGTGTTTGTGTGTTTGTGTGTGAGCCCACTCCCCATGGGTTGGTTCTACCCTCTCTCCCTCTGTTCTTCCCTCTGTTTCAGTGAGATGACGTCCCTGCCCAGTCTGTCTGTGTGTCTGTATGTGTGATGTGATGTGGGGATTACAGTCCTCTCACCTGAGCCTGAGAGAAGCGAGAAGAGGAGCGAGGGGCTCCAAATCCAGGAGCTGCATACTGTAGCACAGTGGTTGGCCCGCGGGGGATTTCTTTTGGCCCCAAAGTTTTTAGAAATGTTTTAAAAAAGACTGTAAAATCAGTTAAGCATAAAATGAGTTTAATTTAGGAAATCTGTTCCCAAGTATTCCCACGGGAAAAAAGAGACGTGATCGTGTATCAATGTAATGAAGGTATGAAATTATAGTTCTTTTCAAATACAATCTCTTTTTGAGCTTAGTTGTGGTCAGTTTGAAGTATACAAATTATAATAATTATTTTCCGGCTCCCCCAAAAAACGACCCGTGAATGAATCTAGTTGCCTATCCCTGCTGTTGCACATCTAGAGGTGGGAAATTGGTGACAACCCTCCTGCCCCCAGTTTAATCCACCCAGAGCCTTGCAGTCCTTTTCTCTCCCTGCTGCTGAACTCTCTGTTGGCGTCCCAAATGGCACCTTATTCCCTATATGATGCACTACTTTTGAATTAGTGCACCATTTTTTTAATAATAGCCTTTATTTTGATCGGGAGTCATGCTGAGACCAAGGTCTCTTTTACAGATGAGCCCTGTATCAAACATCAATATACATCAATATACACTATACACATCAATACACGAAAAGCGAAACACAATCCTATAAAACAAACACATTCTTAATCAGCTGTCTGAATTGCCTGACAGGCACCAACTCCAATTTTAGAGAGTTTTGGAGATTATTCCACATGTAAGGTGCAAAAAAACTGAAATCAGATTTACCTCATTCAGTGGAGATGGAAGGGATCTCCAGCGTTTTTCAAACGCCACATTTCAAAGTGTTTAAGGTTAAGTTTAGCCATTAACTCCAGATTTTTAAGGTTAGGGTTAAATTTAGCCATTCACTCCAGATTTTTAAGGTTAGGGTTAAGTATAGCCATTAACTCCAGATTAGGGTTAAGTTTAGGCATTAACTCCAGATTTTTAAGGTTAGGGTTAAGTTTAGCCATTCACTCCAGATTTTTAAAGTTAGGGTTAAGTTTAGCCATTCACTCCAGATTTTTAAGGTTAGGGTTAAGTATAGCCATTAACTCCAGATTAAGGTTAGGGTTAAGTTTAGGCAATAAGTCCAAAATCTTAAGGTTAGCCATTAACTCTGAATGGTTTGGGATAGGCTTACTTTCAAAAGTAGTGCACTATATAGCGGATAGGGTACCATTTCAGACGGAGCCTTGCTATGAGTGTGAACAACTCAATTTTGGCTGCTCTGCTGTTCCTGGATCAGCTTTAGAGTGAGTCACCGAAGGCATCTTCTAGGTACTTAGTGAGCTAGGTGTCCCATTCCCCTTCATCCATTCTGCCCAGTGAAGTAGAGCCGGTCCTCGTTCAGTGCTCCTCTACTTGCTCTCTCGGCGGCAGGCCGTCTGAAGCATTTAGCCAATGCTGTGTTGTCGCGGCACACCTTCAGCACGCTGGTCAGATCAGACCGGGTCCTAATCGCCAGCAACAGGCCGGCCCGAGATCTAAGGAGATGACAATATAAGGTGAAGATGACTCCAAGCACCTCACTGCATCACTCCCCTGGGATTCCTCAGCCCCCCCTCTTTATTCACCCTCCACCCCCCAACCACTCATAACATCTTCAACAGCATATCCCATCCTCCTCCTCCAGGTCCCAGTTCACTCACTCTTTTTTTATATATATACAGTATATATACAGTGCATTCGGGCAAGTATTCAGACCCCTTGACTTTTCCTTCGTCAATCTACACAGAATACCCCATACCCCATAATGGCAAAGCCAAAACAGGTTTTCAGAAATGTTTGCAAATGTAAAAAAAAAAAAAAAAAATGATTTACATAAGTATTATACCCTTTACTCAGCACTTTGTTGAAGCACCTTTGGCAGCAACTACAGCCTCGAGTCTTCTTGGGTAGGACGCTACAAGCTTGGCACACTTGTATTTAGGGAGTTTCTCCCATTCATCTCTGCAGTTCATCTCAAGCTCTGTCAGGTTAGATGTGGAGCGTTGCTGCACAACTATTTTCAGGTCTCTCCAGAGATGTTCGATCGGGTTAAAATACGGACTCTGGCTGGGCCACTCAAGGACATTGAGACATATCCCAAAGCCACTCCTGTGTTGTCTTGGCTGCGTGCTTAAGGACATATTTACACCGGTATAATGTCCATTGCTCATGTTTCTTGGCCCAATCAAGTCTCTTCTTCTTATTGGTGTGCTTTAATAGTGGTTTCCTTGCAGCAATTCGACCATTCGAATTGAAGGCCTGATACAATTCGAAGGCCTGATACACGCAGTCTCCTCTGAACAGTTGTTGAGATGTGTCTGTTACTTTAACATTTATTTGGGCTGCATTCTGAGGTGCAGTTAACTCTAATGAACTTATCCTCTGCAGCAGAGGTAACTCTGGGTCTTCCTTTCCTGTGGCAGTCCTCATGAGAGCCAGTTTCATCATAGCGCTTGATGGTTTTTGCGAATGCACTTGAAGAAACTTTCAAAGTTCTTGAAATGTCCCATATTGACTGACGTTCATGTTTTAAAGTAATTATTGACTGTCGTTTCTCTTTACTTACTTGAGCTGTTCTTGCCATAATATGGACTTGGTCTTTTACCAAATAGTGCTATATTCTGTATACCACCCCTACTTTGTCACAAAACTGATAGGCTCAAACTCATTAAGAAGAAAATTCCACAATTTAACTTTTAACAAGGTACACCTGTTAATTGAAATGAGTTCCAGGTGATTACCTCATGAAGCTGGTTTAGAGATACTTTGAAGAATCTCAAATATAAAATATATTTTGATTTGTTTAACACTTTTTTTTGGTTGGTTACTACATGATTCCATATATGTTATTTCATAGTTTTGACGTCTTCACTATTATTCTACAATGTAGAAAATAGTAAAAACAAAGAAAAACCCTGGAATGAGTAGTAGGTGTGTCCAAACTTTTGACTGGTACTGTATATATATATATATCTCTCCATCTCTCTCTCTCCATCTCTCTTTCTCCACTTTGATTACACTTAGCACCACGACAGCACTTGGCTCTGCAACCACAGAACGACGGGATGGGGGAGAGAGAAAAAACGGGGAGGGGGTAGAAAAAGGAATGTTTGGGGAATTTTTCAAGAGAATAACAAGAGTGGAATAGAGACATCATAGTAATATGGGGGCTTGGGGGAATATTACACACATGTTGACGAGTTAGGGGATGGGTGGATGATAGATCCCTTTTGTCACGTTCTTCAAAATGAGCGGACCAAGGCGCAGCGTGCATTGAGTTCCACATCTTTTTTAATACAAAGTGAAACTAGAAACAACACTTACAAAGAACGTGAAGTCGTAGTGCCCAAACACACTAACACAAACAATATCCCACAAAGCAGGTGGGAGACAGGGCTTCCTACATATGATCCCCAATTAGAGGCAACGATTACCAGCTGCCTCTAATTGGGAACCATACAAAAACCCCAACATAGAAATACACATTCTAGAACACCCCCCTAGTCACACCCTGACCTACACCACTATAGAGAATCCAAGGGCTCTCTATGGTCAGGGCGTGACACCTTTAAGGGATGGTCTGTTGGGAGAGGAGGATGGAGGGAGAGGGGGACTGGGGGATTCTAGAGGGTGTGTGAATCATCCCTTTAAATAAAACAACTCAGTAGCATATGTTGTATTTCTGTGTGTTCTGTATGTCGTATTTCTGTGTGTTCTGTATGTTGTATTTCTGTGTGTTCTGTATGTTGTATTTCTGTGTGTTCTGTATGTTGGATTGTTTTTTACAGATACAGATCTTTTCTGTCCCAATATTTCAGGATAGATGGTAAAGATACTGTAGAGGGAAGAGGAGAGGGATGTAATGTGATTCTGTAACGGCGTTCCTCTTCCTCTTCATCCGAAGAGGAGGAGCAGGGATTAAACCAAAATGCAGCGTTGCGATTTGACATGATATTTATTAAATAAAAACCGAAAAACACGAAGAACACTTGAAAAGATACAAAACAACAAACGACGTAGACTGACCTGAACGTAAGAACTTACATGTAACACGAAGAACGCACGAACAGGAAAACAGACTACACAAAACCGAACGAACAAACAAACCGAGACAGTCCCGTGTGGCGCGACAAACACAGACACTGACACAGGAGACAACCACCCACAACAATCAATGTGAAAACACCTACCTTAATATGGCTCTCAATCAGAGGAAATGAAAACCACCTGCCTCTAATTGAGAGCCATATCAGGTCACCCTTTAACCAACATAGAAACACATAACATAGACTACCCACCCAAACTCACGCCCTGACCGTCAAACACATACAAAATAACAGAAAACCGGTCAGGAACGTGACATAACCCCCCCCTCAAGGTGCGTACTCCGAACGCACCACCAAAAGTCTAGGGGAGGGTCTGGGTGGGCGTCTGACCACGGTGGTGGCTCAGGCTCTGGGCGAGGTCCCCACCCCACCATAGTCAATCCCAGCTTACGTCTCCCCCTTAGAATGACCACCCTCATCTTACACCCACTTAATTTAACTGGTAACTTTAAGATAAGGGGCAGCACCGGGACAAGGGGCAGCCCCGGGATAAGGTAGCTCAGGACAGAGATATAGCTCAGGACAGAGAGGTAGGTCAGGACAGAGAGGTAGGTCAGGATAGAGAGGTAGCTCAGGATAGAGGGGCAACTCCGGACTGAAGGGCAGCTCCGGACAGAGAGACAGCTCTGGACTGAGGGGCAGTTCTGGATAAATGACCGCTCTGGGCTGAGGGGCAGCTCATGACTGGCTGACGGCTCTGGACGCTCATGGCTAGCTGACGGCTCTGGACGCTCATGGCTGGCTGACGGCTCTGGACGCTCATGGCTAGCTGACGGCTCTGGACGCTCATGGCTGGCTGACGGCTCTGGACGCTCATGGCTGGCTGACGGCTCTGGACGCTCATGGCTGGCTGACGGCTCTGGACGCTCATGGCTGGCTGACGGCTCTGGACGCTCATGGCTGGCTGACGGCTCTGGACGCTCATGGCTGGCTGACGGCTCTGGACGCTCATGGCTGGCTGACGGCTCTGGACGCTCATGGCTGGCTGACGGCTCTGGACGCTCATGGCTGGCTGACGGCTCTGGACGCTCATGGCTGGCTGACGGCTCTGGACGCTCATGGCTAGCTGACGGCTCTGGACGCTCATGGCTGGCTGGCGGCTCTGGACGCTCCTGTCTGGTTGGCGGCTCTGGCAGATCCTGTCTGGTTGGCGGCTCTGGCAGATCCTGTCTGGTTGGCGGCTCTGGCAGATCCTGTCTGGTTGGCGGCTCTGGCAGATCCTGTCTGGTTGGCGGCTCTGGCAGATCCTGACTGACGAATGGCTCTAGCGGCTCCTGACTGACTAACGGCTCTGACGGCTTGGGACAGACGGGCGGCTCTAATGGCTCGGGACAGACGGATGGCTCAGACGGCACTGGGCAGACGGATGGCTCAGATGGCGCTGGGGAGACGGATGGCTCAGATGGCGCTGGGGAGACGGATGGCTCAGATGGCGCTGGGGAGACGGATGGCTCTGGCCGGATGAGGCGCACTGTAGGCCTGGTGCGTGGTGCCGGAACTGGAGGCACCGGGCTAAGGACACGCACCTTCAGGCTAGTGCGGGGAGCAGGGACAGGGCACACTGACCTCTCGAAGCGCACTATAGGCCTGGTGCGTGGTACCGGCACTGGTGGTACCGGGCTAAGGGCACGCACCTCAGGGCGAGTGCGGGGAGAAGGAACAGTGCGTACAGGGCTCTGGAGACGCACAGGTGGCTTAGTGCGTGGTGCCGGAACTGGAGGCACTGGGCTGGAGACACGCACCATAGGGAGAGTGCGTGGAGGAGGAACAGGGCTCTGGAGACGCACAGGAAGCCTGGTGCGTGGTGTAGGCACTGGTGGTACTGGGCTGGGGCGGGGAGGTGGCGCCGGAAATACCGGACCGTGCAGGCGTACTGGCTCCCTTGAGCATTGAGCCTGCCCAACCTTACCTGGCTGAATGCTCCCCGTCGCCCGACCAGTGCGGGGAGGTGGAATAACCCGCACCGGGCTATGTAGGCGAACCGGGGACACCATGCGTAAGGCTGGTGCCATGTAAGCCGGCCCGAGGAGACGTACTGGTGGCCAGATATGTAGGGCCGGCTTCATGACATCCGGCTCAACGCTCAATCTAGCCCTACCAGTGCGGGGAGGTGGAATAACCCGCACCGGGCTATGCACACGTACAGGAGACACCGTGCGCTCTACTGCGTAACACGGTGTCTGCCCGTACTCCCACTCTCCACGGTTAGCCTGAGAAGTGGGCGCAGGTCTCCTACCTGCCCTTGGCCCACTACCTCTTAGCCCCCCCCCAAGAAATTTTTGGGGTTTCTTCACGGGCTTCCGTGCTAGCCGCGTACCTTCATAACTCCGGTCTTGAGCTTGATTCTCCGGCTTCCAGCCACGTCTCCTTGCTGCCTCCTCATACCACCGCTCCTGGGCTCTCGCTGCTTCCATCTCCTCACGAGCGCGGCGATATTCCCCAATATGAGCCCAGTGTCCTTTTCCCTCCAATACTTCTTCCCATGTCCAGGATTCCTGTTTCGTAGGCCACTGCTCGAACTCACGCTGCTTGGTTCTGGTTCGGTGGGTGGTTCTGTACCGGTGTTCCTCTTCCTCTTCATCCGAAGAGGAGGAGCAGGGATTAAACCAAAATGCAGCGTTGCGATTTGACATGATATTTATTAAATAAAAACCGAAAAACACGAAGAACACTTGAAAAGATACAAAACAACAAACGACGTAGACTGACCTGAACGTAAGAACTTACATGTAACACGAAGAACGCACGAACAGGAAAACAGACTACACAAAACCGAACGAACAAACAAACCGAGACAGTCCCGTGTGGCGCGACAAACACAGACACTGACACAGGAGACAACCACCCACAACAATCAATGTGAAAACACCTACCTTAATATGGCTCTCAATCAGAGGAAATGAAAACCACCTGCCTCTAATTGAGAGCCATATCAGGTCACCCTTTAACCAACATAGAAACACATAACATAGACTACCCACCCAAACTCACGCCCTGACCGTCAAACACATACAAAATAACAGAAAACCGGTCAGGAACGTGACAGATTCGATGTAATAAGTAGAGTATAGCACAGCTTGAGGAATTATGAAGGGTGCTTGGAGGTTGTCAGATGTTTGTATGATGTGGGGACTGAGACATTTTTTTGGTGTGATGTTCAGAGAGAGAGAGACCCAACCAAATCATAAGAAAATAAAAAGATCATTACTTGACACATTGGAAAGAATCAACAAAAAATAGAGCAAACTAGAATGCTATTTGGCCCTAAACAGAGAGTACACAGTGGCAGAATACCTGACCACTGTGACAGAACCAATATGAAGGAAAGCTTTGACTATGTACGGAGTCAGCGAGCATAGCCTTGCTATTGAGTAAGGTCGACGTAGGCAGACCTGGCTCTCGAGAAGACAGGCTACTTGCACACTGCCCACAAAATTAGGTGGAAACTGAGCTTCACTTCCTAACCAAATGTATGGCCATATTAGAGACACATCCCTCAGATTACACAGACCCACAAAGATTTAGAAAAAAACCGAATCCAATTTTGATAAACTCCCATATCTATTGGGTGAAATACCACAGTGTGCAATCACAGCAGCCATATTTGTGACCTGTTGCCACAAGAAAAGGGCAACCAGTGAAGAACAAACACCATTGTAAATACAACCCATATTTATGTTTATTTATTTTCCCAGAGCTTCAAGTTGAACGTGGACAGTCACTGCTCCCTGAAAGACTGTTAATATGTTTTGTGTCTGTGTTGCAGAGTTTCAAGTTGACCGTGGACAGTCACTGCTCCCTGAAAGACTGTGTTAATATGTTTTGTGTCTGTGTTGCAGAGTTTCAAGTTGAACGTGGACAGTCACTGCTCCCTGAAAGACTATTAATATGTTTTGTGTCTGTGTTGTAGAGTTTCAAGTTGACCGTGGACAGTCACTGCTCCCTGAAAGACTGTGTTAATATGTTTTGTGTCTGTGTTGTAGAGTTTCAAGTTGAACGTGGACAGTCACTGCTCCCTGAAAGACTGTTAATATGTTTTGTGTCTGTGTTGTAGAGTTTCAAGTTGACCGTGGACAGTCACTGCTCCCTGAAAGACTGTTAATATGTTTTGTGTCTGTGTTGCAGAGTTTCAAGTTGAACGTGGACAGTCACTGCTCCCTGAAAGACTGTGTTAATATGTTTTGTGTCTGTGTTGTAGAGTTTCAAGTTGAACGTGGACAGTCACTACTCCCTGAAAGACTGTGTTAATATGTTTTGTGTCTGTGTTGCAGAGTTTCAAGTTGAACATGGACAGTCACTGCTCCCTGAAAGACTGTTAATATGTTTTGTGTCTGTGTTGCAGAGTTTCAAGTTGAACGTGGACAGTCACTGCTCCCTGAAAGACTGTTAATATGTTTTATGTCTGTGTTGCAGAGTTTCAAGTTGAACGTGGACAGTCACTGCTCCCTGAAAGACTGTGTTAATATGTTTTGTGTCTGTGTTGCAGAGTTTCAAGTTGAACGTGGACAGTCACTGCTCCCTGAAAGACTGTTAATATGTTTTGTGTCTGTGTTGCAGAGTTTCAAGTTGACCGTGGACAGTCACTGCTCCCTGAAAGACTGTTAATATGTTTTGTGTCTGTGTTGCAGAGTTTCAAGTTGACCGTGGACAGTCACTGCTCCCTGAAAGACTGTGTTAATATGTTTTGTGTCTGTGTTGCAGAGTTTCAAGTTGACCGTGGACAGTCACTGCTCCCTGAAAGACTGTTAATATGTTTTGTGTCTGTGTTGTAGAGTTTCAAGTTGAACGTGGACAGTCACTGCTCCCTGAAAGACTGTTAATATGTTTTGTGTCTGTGTTGCAGAGTTTCAAGTTGACCGTGGACAGTCACTGCTCCCTGAAAGACTGTGTTAATATGTTTTGTGTCTGTGTTGCAGAGTTTCAAGTTGACCGTGGACAGTCACTGCTCCCTGAAAGACTGTGTTAATATGTTTTGTGTCTGTGTTGTAGAGTTTCAAGTTGAACGTGGACAGTCACTGCTCCCTGAAAGACTGTTAATATGTTTTGTGTCTGTGTTGCAGAGTTTCAAGTTGAACGTGGACAGTCACTGCTCCCTGAAAGACTGTTAATATGTTTTGTGTCTGTGTTGCAGAGTTTCAAGTTGACCGTGGACAGTCACTGCTCCCTGAAAGACTGTTAATATGTTTTGTGTCTGTGTTGCAGAGTTTCAAGTTGACCGTGGACAGTCACTGCTCCCTGAAAGACTGTTAATATGTTTTGTGTCTGTGTTGCAGAGTTTCAAGTTGAACGTGGACAGTCACTGCTCCCTGAAAGACTGTGTTAATATGTTTTGTGTCTGTGTTGTAGAGTTTCAAGTTGAACGTGGACAGTCACTGCTCCCTGAAAGACTGTTAATATGTTTTGTGTCTGTGTTGCAGAGTTTCAAGTTGACCGTGGACAGTCACTGCTCCCTGAAAGACTGTGTTAATATGTTTTGTGTCTGTGTTGCAGAGTTTCAAGTTGACCGTGGACAGTCACTGCTCCCTGAAAGACTGTTAATATGTTTTGTGTCTGTGTTGTAGAGTTTCAAGTTGAACGTGGACAGTCACTGCTCCCTGAAAGACTGTGTTAATATGTTTTGTGTCTGTGTTGCAGAGTTTCAAGTTGAACGTGGACAGTCACTGCTCCCTGAAAGACTGTGTAGTGGAGGAAGGCAGGCAGCTGCTGGAAATCATCCTCTCCCACGGTACAGCTCTCACTGCTCACAACCCTCTCATTTATTATTAATGTTTATATTAACATACTGACCTTCAGAATGTATGCATCTTAAAGTAACCGCTTCTCAAGCAAGGGAAAGGAGGGAAAGAAACAGCGTTTTTCAACATACATTAACAATGGCATTCTATCTGCAGTGGATTGTGTGAGTGAGTTCGGACAGGCTGGGAGTGATTGGTGCTTGTGACTGGGTCGAGAAAAGATAGAGAGGAGAGCCAGAGAGGTGGAAAGAGGAGAGGGAGTGCAGCGCTGTGTATTTGAAGCGAGCGAGTAGGAGAGAGAAAAAGTGAGGGAGGGAGGCGCTGTATATAATAATAATAATAATAATTTTGTGGCCGCTTATATTTGATTTGTCCTACTTCACATATGTACAAGTTTGTATAATACACGTGTGAATTGGAAATGTGTTTTTTTTTCATATTTTGTGGGGTCACGGCCAGGGTCATGACGAGGGAGTAAGAGCGATAGAAAAAGAGAGGGAGCGATTGAGGGAGGCGCTGTGTTTATGAAGATAGGTGGAATTAGAAACAGCAGGGCCTGAGTTAGAGGCCATCTTCCAGACGTTCTCCCCTCTGCTGGGCCGATTATTCACCTAAAGCATCCATCCAGCCAGCCAGTCAACCAGCCAGCAAATCTCTCCCCTTACTTCCTGCACTGCAGACACTAATACCTGGTTTCCTAGCAACTCTGCAGATCATTCATGATCATTCCACAGGTATGAGCTGTGTGTGACATTGTTGAGCAGCCAGTCACTAGATAGATAGTGTGTGTGCGTGCGTGCATTACAGGGTCACATTCTGCCTTGGCTCATTCATCTTGATTTGATCACTTTGTTCAAACAGGATTTGGGTGAATCATGGCTGCTGGGACAGTGTCCTGCTGGTAGAGAGACAGACAGGGCTGGAGTAACACTGTGATGGTTCTGCAGATGGACGCAGTGTGTTGTGGGAGGGGTTTAACTCTAAACCAGCTACTCATCACATGCAGTACACATACTGGTGTGTTCATATACTGTACATTAGTTGGCATACTGTATGGCAGATCACATAGGCATCTGTGTTCAGGTTAAAGAGAGCAAAGTGGGCCACTGAAGAATTCATGATCATATCAAATAAAGAGCAATTACCTCACTCACATTTAAAAGACTAATAAACAAGGTATATAATAATAATAAAAATAATGATGATAATGATAAAGGATAAAAGAGTTTAGCATAATAAAATGATAAATACCAGTACATCAGTGAATGAAGGATTATAGGAGGATGGGTGGGTCAGAATGAAAGTAAGTTCAAAGGTAGTGGCTAATCCACAGACTCTTTCTCTCTCTCTCTCTCGCTCTCTCTCTCTCTCTATTGTCTATCATTCCAGGCCTGAGGGACATGCTCCAGATGGTCGTACACCAGTGGCAGCAACTCCAGAGGCAGATCCGCCGCCAGCACAGCTGGATGCTGCGGACTCTGGACGCCATCAAAGCCCACATCCTGGCCACTGAGACCGAGGCCTCTCAGGAGGCAGAGACCACTGGCCCGCTGGCCAGCCCAAAGGTAAACTGTAGCCACACAAACTACAATTCCTCATATCCCCCATATCCTACCGCCCGCTCGCCTGTGCCTGACCTCCTGCCGGCCCGCGTGCCTGTCCTCCTGCCGGCCCGCGTGCCTGTCCTCCTGCCATTGACTGAAGTCCATCCGCTCTCCCTCTCCTCTCCGTCTCCTTTCCTCTCCCTCTCGCCCGGGGCTATCCAGTGCACGCTCAGCAAAATAAACAAACAGAAGGGGGAGATGGGAAGGGGTCGGTGCTATTAGCATAAGAAACAGCTGAAGTAAAGCTTCCCAGTTAGAAGTTACTGGGGGTGAAGGGGGACACACGTAGATGTGCATGATGTGAATATTACACATTTCATAAATAAATTCTAAAGTAATGGTGGTGGCTGCATGAATAATTTGAGAAGACAAAATGCTACACACACACACACACACACACACACACACACACACACACACACACACACACACACACACACACACACACACACACACACACACACACACACACACACACACACACACAGGAACAGACAAAATACTCACACACAATTATTTGTAGCTCAAAATGTTTGAAACCCATTTTGTTCTTTGCATTTAATGTGTAATTACCGGCATTGTCATTCTAGGTTACGATTGCTCATTGTTTAATTGCCAATTGTGATTTAGTAATTTACACTCCGATCTGACTTTGGTGGATGGAGGCATCCTTTCCACTTACCCAGAGAAACCCAGGCAGAGAGAGACAAAAGTTTTTGTGTTTGTGCATCAAAAGGATATGAGCAGCCGTGTCAGATCATCAGCACAGCTCGGCAGGATTTCCCAGGGGGCCGTGCAATGTGGAGGCACAATCTTCACAGCGCCGCACCTCGCTCTTCCTTCTTCTGACCATAATCTCTTCTGTTTCATCTGAACCAAACTAGAAACTCAATCCCTTTTCCTTTCCTCTCCTCCCCACGCATCTCCTCGCATCCCTCTTTTCACGTTGTAGGCGACAACATAAATAATCCTGCTGCTTTTAAATTGTTTTGTTGCAATTAGAAATCACCACAATCAGTGTGATCAGTCAGCTCTGACATTCATTAGCTGCTTGGTTGCAGCGAATTAACACAGAGACGAGCCAGTGATTCATTATCTCATAGCTGTTAATGAAGTTCAGATGCATTGCCTAATTAGAGGGTGGCCATTGTGGTGGGGGTAAGGTCAGGGAAGGAGCTACAAATCTCCTCTCAGCACTGAGTATTTAGACCCGTCCTGACTCTCTGACGAGGGGGCACGGGGTTGGGTAAATTTGATAGGACGATGTTGACGGGGGAACGATGAGAGGTGTCATCTTCTGATCTGAGGGATGGATGACGGGGTTAATGTCATCCAAACCATGGGATGATAAGTCACAGGTCTGGTCCAGGTTGTGTTTGTTGTTCATCCATCATGCGTTATGACGAGTCATTGTCAACGTAGGAGGTTCGTCCAAGGTTATTTTAATGTTTTTAATGTGTGTGTGCTGCAGAGATGTTAGCTTGTTATAACGGTGAGCTTGCATACCTAATATAGCCCATATACTTCAGCTTTATATGTTGGGAATTCATTGTTAAAACCAATATCAACATTGTTATGATTTAGAACAACGACAACATTTATTTCCAGTGTCCCATACATTAATAACAGGTGCTCTTTGAGGTCATTCATTTACGGCGTGTAAAAATGACAGATGTAAGAGCAATGCAACATGCCACTAGACACAAACGTTGCCCCCATTAAGGTGTGTATAAAGCAAGGTGCGTCTCTCCTGGCGCCCATAACGGTTTGTTGTTATTGAGGAGAGCATATGCTCCTGCCGTTGTCTCTCCGTGTTGATGTTCCCGAGTCTGAATCATTTTCCATGGGACCACAAAGTTTTGAACATTTTGAACATGGCTAGATGCTGGGCAAATGTTAATCCTGAGGGAACCTTGTCTTATTCCCCTCTAATTCAACTGTTGGTGAAGATCAGACAGAGATGCTTCAGTCTCAATAACAAGCTGCTTCTCAAAATCCCCTAGCAAATAATGGGGTCTTTCCACGAAAATAATGCCTTTTGCATCCATTTGATAGATCTATATTTTTTGTGTGTATATTACCCCTTTTTCTTCCCAATTTCAATCTTGTCTCATCGCTGCAACGGGCTCGGGAGGTGAAGGTCGAGTCATGCATCCTCCAAAACATGACCTGCCAAACCGCACTTCTTACCACCTGCTCACTTTACCCGGAAGCCAGCCGCAGCAATGTGTCAGAGGAAACACCGTTCAACTGACGACCGAAGTCAGCCTGCAGGCGCCTGGTCCCCCACAAGGAGTCACTAGAGCATGATGCGCCAAGTAAAGCCCCCCCGGCCAAACCCTCCCCTAACCCGGACGATGCTGGGCCAATTGAGCGCCACCCTATGGGACTCCCGATCACGGCCGGTTGTGACACAGCCTGAGATTGAACCCGGGTCTGTAGTGACACCTCTAGCACTGCGATGCAGGGCCTTAGACTGCTGTGCCACTCGGGAGGCCCCATTCGTTTTGATATTTTAAGTAGACATTATGCACCAATATTGAATTTTAAAAGCCTGTTATATTAAATGAAATGCCCTTTAATATAGACCACATGGAGAATTCAATACATCAGATTTTTTATGTGGAAAAAAAGCTTGCTAAAGTGACAAAACTCAGCATTTTGACATGTCCCTCCATCAACATTGTGTCACTTTTAGAAATATTTGAACCCACTTAAACGCAACATTTCTCCAAGTTTTACCATCATTGTAAAGCCCTATTTATGTTTTTGCATTGACAAAGTTATTTATTTATGTGATAAGGGATTCATTCACGCCTTTCCCTAATTTTAAGGTCAACCCTGTTACGTGAACTGAAATCTCCTTTTAATATGGTGAAACTATTCCTTTAAAAATATTATTTTCAGAAACATTGAACATCTAATAATCAAATCATAGTGTAAAGGCAGGTGAGCTGGTTCTACTCTTTTTTGACCATTTTCTGGTGTTTTGTGGTGGAAAACTGAGTGGGTCAAGTATTAACACCACTGTTACCCATAGATAGAAAGGCTTGAATTTATTTTTAAAGAAAATGTATTTTTGTGAAGCTTGCATTCAATTGCCTCTCCCTGTTGCACACAACAAGCTTCCATTCCTCGTGCCACAAGGGGATTTATGGCTGATTTAAGAAGAAATCATCAACTCTGTTAGTCAACCCTGTTAGTCAACCCTGTTACTTCATTTGGCAATTTATAGACACTTAAAGTATTCATACCCCTTGAGTTATTCCACAATTTGTTGTTTTACAGCCTGAATTCAAAATGGATTAACTGTATATTTTTCCTCACTATCTACGTACAATAGCTTATAATGACAAAGTGAAAACATGTGTTCTTTTTTTTCTTTGCACATTTATTGAAAATGTAATACAGAAATACAGTATCTTATATACATAAGTATTCACACCCCTAAGTCAATACTTTGTAGAAGCACCTTTGGCAGCGATTACATCTGGGTGTCTTTCTGGGTAAGTCTCTAAGAGCTTTCCACACCTGGATTGTGCAACATTTACCCATTATTCTTTTCAAAATTCTTCTACGACCATTTTCAGCTCTTGCCATAGATTTTTGAGTAGATTTAAGTCAAAACTGTAACTCAGCCACTCAGGGACATTCACTGTCTTCTTGGTCTTCTTTGACACACCTGTATCTGGGGAGTTTCTCCCATTCTTCTCTGCAGATCCTCTCAAGCTCTGTCAGGTTGGATGGGGAGCGTTGCTGCACAGCTATTTTCAGGTCTCTCCAGAGATGTTCGATCGGGTTCAAGTCTGGGCTCTGGCTGGGCCACTCAAGGACATTCAGAGACTTGTCCCGAAGCCACTCCTGCATTGTCTTGGCTGTGTGCTTAGGGTCGTTGTCCTGTTGGAAGTTGAACCTTCACCTCAGTCTGAGGTCCTGAGTGCTCTGGATCAGGTTTTCATCAAGGATCTATCTGTACTTTGCTCCATTCATCTTTGCCTCAAACCTGACTAGTCTCCCAGTCCCTGCTGCTGAAAAACATCCCCACAGCATGATGCTGCCACCACCATGCTTCACCGTAGGGAAGGTGCCAGGTTTCCTCCAGAAGTGATGCTTGGCATTTAGGCCAAAGAATTCATTCTTGGTTTCATCAGACCAGAGAATCTTGTTTCTCATGGTCTGAGAGTCCTTTAGGTGCCTTTTGGCAAAATCCAAACGGACTGTGATATGCCTTTTACCGAGGAGTGGCTTCTGTCTGGCCACTCTACCATAAAGGCCTGATTGGTGGAGTGCTACAGAGATGGTTGTCCTTCTGGAAGATTCTCTCATCTACACAGAGGAACTCTAGAGCTCCGTCAGAGTGACCATCGGGTTTTTGGTCACCTCCCTGACCAAGGCCCTTCTCCCCCTGAATGCTCAGTTTGGCCAGGTGGCCAGCTCTAGGAAGAGTCTTGGTGGTTCCAAACTTCTCCCATTTCACCCTTGTGTTGTCTTAACTTCGGGATCGGTGTCCCGTCCGCGGGACGGTTGAGCTAAAGTAGGCTAATGTGATTAGCATGAGGTTGTAAGTAACAAGAAAATCTCCCAGGACATGGACATATCTGATATTGGCAGAAAGCTTAAATTCTTGTTATTCTAACTGCACTGTCCAATTTACAGTAGCTATTACAGTGAAATAATACCATGCTATTGTTTGAGGAGAGTGCACAACTTTGAACATGAAAAGTTATTAATAAACAAATTAGGCACATTTGGGCATTCTTGATACAAAATGTTGAACAGTAACACCATGGTTCATTGGATCAGTCTAAAACTTTGCAAATATACTGCTTCCATCTAGTGGCCAAAATCTAAATTGCACCTGGGCTGGAACAATACATTATGGCCTTTCTCTTGCATTTCAAAGATGATGGTACAAAAAAATACAGAAGAACGGTTGTTGTTTTCTTTGTATTACCCTTTACCAGATCTATTGTGTTATATTCTCCAACATTCCTTTCACATTTCCACAAACTTTTTTAAAAAGTCTATCGTCTGTCGTTGTCTCTGATTGAGAACCATACTTAGGTAGCCCTTTTTTCCACCTGTCTTTGTGGGAAGTTGACTTTGTTTAGGGCACATAGCCTTTAGCTTCACGGTTTGTTTTTGTAGTGTTTATTGTTTTGTTCGGCGTAATTTTTATGAATAAAATAAAATGTACGCTCACCACGCTGCACCTTGGTCCTCTCCTTTCAACAGCCGTGACAGTACCAAGAATATGCATATCCTTGCTTCAGGGCCTGAGCTATTAGCAGTTAGATTTTAGGCGTTTTTGGCAGAAATTGAAAAAAAGGGGCGCATCCTTAATAGGTAAAAAATGACCCTCCACTCTGTTTAACAGCAGAGATAACCCCGTAAAATATATTTTTTCGACTTGAAATTTTTATGACTCTTCCTAGTGACCCCAACATTAGAAAAAGTGAAACATCGCCTTTGTTCATATTTCCATGAACTCAGGTACACCACCACACACACACACACACACACACACACACACACACACACACACACACACACACACACACACACACACACACACACACACACACACACACACACACACACACACACACACACACACACACACACACACACACACACACACACACAAAGACATTTGACAGCCAGGGCAGGATAAGGATGACCCCAGGGCCCACAAGACATGCAGTTGCCCATGCCCAGGACATGGGCAACATGCCCATGCCTCAACATTCTACATGTTTATCAAACCAGCCATCGAAAAAATCATCCTGGAGATGACAAATTTGGAGGGTTTCCATTAATATGGAGACAACTGGAAAAGGATGGATGAGATTGACCTGTGTGCCTACATAGAGCTGCTAATCTTAGTGGATGTGTATAGGTCCCGAGGCGAGGTTACATGTACTCTCTGGGATGTAGAGAGTGGAAGGGCGATTTTCCGTGCCACGATGCCACTGAAAGTCTTTCACACTCTCTCAAGAATGCTACGATTTGATAACCATGAGTCAAGACCTGCAAGACGTGTGATAGACAAACTGCCGGCCATAAAAGAGGTCTGGGAGAGGTGGGTGGAGTGTCTGCCATACCTCTACAGCCCTGGGCCTGAAGTAACAGCGGATGAGCAACTGGTTCCATTCAGAGGTACATTTTTATTTTCATATCTGTATTGTAAGTGATTTTCACTGATTGTTTTCTGTGACACTGATGCTAATTACTGATAGTAATCTCTTTTGTCCTTTCCGGCAGTATATGCCCAGCAAGCCAGCAAAGTATGGCATCAAAATATGGGTGGCCTGTGATGCACATTCCAGCTACGCTTGGAAGATGCAAGTCTCCACAGGGAAGCCGACCAGTGGAGGCGCAGAGAAGAAGCAGGGGATGTGGGTTGTGCTTTAAGTGACAGATGGACTGAGGGGGCACAATGCCACATGTGACAATTACTTCACCTCTTATGAACTCAGCCAGCAGCTCCTGAAGAGGAAGATCACCATGGTTGGCACAGTTAGAAAGAACAAGCCTGAGCTCCCCCCTGCACTCCTCGCAACAAGGGGGAGAGAGGCCTGCTCATCAAAGTTTGCCTTCACCCCCAACATCACTCTAGTTTCTTACCTCCCAAAGAGGAACAAGAATGTGGTCATCCTGAGCACACTGCACAAAACGGCTGAGATCAGGGATCGTGAGGACAGGAAGCCAGCCATCATCCTGGACTACATCCACAACAAAGGAGGCGTGGACAACCTGGACAAGGTGATTGGAACTTACAGCTGCAGCAGGATGACTGCCCACTGGCCCATGGTCATCTTCCATAACATCATTGATGTGTCATCATACAATGCTTTTGTGATATGGAACAAAATCAACCCTACCTGGATGCCTGATAAGCGGAACAAGAGGAGGGCGTTCCTGGGGCAGCTGGTAAAGGCACTTGTAACCCCACCTCTGCAGCGCTTGTGAAAGCTGTTCAGGGGGCTGAATCTTGCCCAGATCCACCTGAGGCTGCAGCTGGGGCAGGCAAGAGGAGGAGATGCCAATTCTGCCCCCCAAAGAAGGACTGTAAAACAAATACTATGTGCTGCACACGTGAGAAATAGATCTGCAAAGTCTGTGCACACACACTTGCATACTGTCCTACATGTGCTAATTAGAGTTGATTGATTTATGTTCTTCACGTTTTCATTTTGTATCTAATATCTTATTTTATTCTTATTGTTGTTGTTTATACACCTTGTGCAATGGTTAATAAAAAAAATGGGAGAAGACTAGCATTTTGTAGTTGAATTCCTCATTGTACAGTATATAAGAATATATCACTATGTTGCCAAAAAAGTTCAAGACTGTTATTGTTTCCCTTCAATAAAATGCATTCAAAACTAGTTTTCTGCACACACACATTTCTGCACAATTTATTTTTTACATTTATGCGGTAACTTTAGCAATAAAAATAATAAACCTCCAGTAAAGAAAACAATTATGACAGGTGTGTTGTAATAAAAACGAGTGGTGTCCACTGATTAAATGCAGTCTTTCTGCATTGTGAAGAGGGAAAACCCAGATATTCACAAAGTTTGTGATGAATGACAGGTTGTTTCTTCATGCAAAATAGATTTGGAGTTTAAAAAACAATTAAGCTGCTTTATTTTAGGGGTAGTGAAGGCGAGTCATATTTGACCCTTAGGACATGGGGAGTATACAGAATGTTAAGACTACACAAGGGTTAAGAATGATGGAAGCCACTGTTCTTGGGGACCTTCGATGCTGCAGAAATGTTTTGGTACCCTTCTCCAGATCTGTGCCTCGACACAATCCTGTCTCGGAGCTCAACGGACAATTCCTTCGACCTCATGGCTTGGTTTTTGCTCTGACATGCACTGTCAACTGTGGGACCTTATATAGACAGGTGTGTGCCGTTCCAAATCATGTCCAATCAATTGGATTTACCACAGGTGGACTCCAATCAAGTTATAGAAACATCTCAATTATGATCAATGGAAACAGGATGCAACTGAGCTCAATTTTGAGTCTCATAGCAAAGGGTCTGAAAACTTATGTAAATAAGGTATTTCTGTTTTTTTCATAAATTTGCAAACATTTCTAAAAACCTGTTTTCGCTTCATCATTATGGCGTATTTTGTGCGTAGATTGATTAGGAAAAACATTTATTTAATCAAGTTTAGAATAACAACATTTGGAAAAAGAGAAGGGGTCTGTAAAAGTTTCCGAATGGACTGTACTGTAGGGAGTAGGCTGCCATTTGGGATGCACCCCAGAACCTTTGGTGTTCATGGTAACTAAGAAAGTTACATTTGTATACTTGGGATTTCCGGCTATATTGTTGTAGGGTTATTTTCCATTGCCAGCCACCAGAAGAATGCACAACTCAGGGAATCCAACCAATACACACACTCCCCATGTTATGTCCCAAAGCTTTACACAGAGTTATGGAAGAACATAGCCTATTCTGTACGTGATTCATGTAAATACAGTACATGTGAATATCAGATAAGAGGAGAGAGATTACTCTTACAAGGGAACTTCTGTGTGTGTTCAGTGTGTGTTCAGATTGCCTCTGTGATGTTAACATGGGTTATATATTATTGTGGAATCAAGTTAAAGCTATGTTCTAAGTCACCTAGGCTTTGTCTCAAATGGCTCCCTATAGTGCACTACTTTTGACCAGAGCCCTATGGGCCCCATCGTCAATTCTCTCTCCATTTACGGTTGTCATTCATGTTGATAAGCTAGCTGGTGATTCTCTCTCTGGGACAAAATATTCTGAAATTGCAGCATAATTGTTAGCTAACATCATTGACATCTACGGAAACGTTGGTGATGTGTGTTATTTGTCAAAAGTAGCATGCTTTAGATCTTGTGTCCGTCAGTCCGTTAATCCGTCCGCCAGTCCGTATATCTGTCAGTCAGTCAGTCTGTCTGTCTGTGCCCAGAGTTGGAACGCACCATATCTCTCTAGAAGCAGGTGTGGATGGGCCCTTCCTTCCTCTCAGTAACCCCATCACTCTGCCAGTGATCCCTTCAGATTAGACCTTGTTCGTTTGGGCACGGGGGACACAAATCCAGTTAACGAAACAGCCCCAAGTCAGTGACCAAATGACACCCTGCACTCTGGGGATATTTGGGCGACGTTACCATTACCATGCCTCCACCACATCACATTATAGCTTCATCAGAGTAGGTGGTGGGTATCCTACCCACCGCTTCCTCCATTGCCCCCAGTGGTACAATATCTAGGTCCTCAGAGTGGGATTATTCAGGTCATCTGTGCCCTGCCAGGTGTCAGTGGCATATACTAATGCTGGCCTGGCTGCCTGTGTGTGTATGAATGTAAAAGCAGCAGGGCCTTATCTGCTGCTGCTCCCAGACAGCTTGTCTGCCCCAGGGTCCACATTTCACCCAGCCGGCCCTGCTGACTGCAGTGCAGTGGGGGAGAGACGTCGGCGGAAGAGTGGGAGGGAGGAGCAGGATGAGTGGGGGACAGGGGCAAGGAAAGGGGGGGAGACAGGGGAGAGGTAGAGAGACCGGAGGGGGTGATGGACCACCGTTGCCGTCATCATCATCAACCATTCTGTTCACTGGAAATACAGTATGTTAACAAGTGCTATGCCACACCAGAGATATGCCACACCACTACGCTGCATATGGAGCGGGTCTTAGGTATATCAAGGTATAGCACGGTTATAACTGACCCCAGGTTATTGCTGCATGGTGAACATTTTATGAAAGGAAGTGTGGCACTCAAAAACAGGACAGGGACAGGTCTGGGGAGATTTTTCAGTCTGGGCAGACTGCTGCCTAGCCCCTTCTGCCCCATGTTGATGAGCCGAGATTCTGGGTTTACCCGGCTTCATGACTGAATTTGTGTTGGGTGATGCAGTAGCGTTACCATTAGGTATTACTCTTTTTACTTTATATTATAGATTATAGTGCCTTGGTGAGTTAGTGAATTGTTGATATAGTCCCAAAATGTTTAACATGTCAGCAATCACGTTTTCAAGATATAGGACTTTCAAAATACAGAAATACAGCTACAACTCAATACAACTCTTAAGATCCTTAAATAACATCCATTTATCTCTCTATAAAGTGTCTGTCTTTTAAATGAGAAATGCAAATAATCAGAGATCCACATAAGAAATAGTTAATGCGTTTCCAGGTCTGGCTGGCACTATTAGCATGCAAAGGCACTCTAAATGTAATTTATAAAGTGAGTTAAAATGACATACCTCTTTAAGTTGCTTTTGCCTAAGGGCGATCTGACAACTGAAATGCATTTTCTAAGATAAAAAAATGTTAACTGTTCTATTTTTTGCTAGACATTTTCAAATATTTAATTACAAGGACAATAGAATGTGTGGTTGTGGTCAGAAGTTGTGTGGTTGTGGTCAAAAGTTGTGTGGTTGTGGTCAAAAGTTGTGTGGTTGTGTGGTTAGAAGTTGTGTGTTTAGAAGTTGTGTGGTCAGAAGTTGTGTGGTTGTGTGGTCAGAAGTTGTGTGGTTGTGTGGTCAGAATTTGTGTGGTTGTGGTCAGAAGTTGTGTGGTTGTGTGGTCAGAAGTTGTGTGGTTGTGTGGTCAGAAGTTGTGTGGTTAGAAGTTGTGTGATGTGTAGTTAGAAGTTGTGTGGTTGTGTGGTCAGAAGTTGTGTGGTTGTGTGGTTAGAAGTTATGTGGTTAGAAGTTGTGTGGTTGTGTGGTTAGAAGTTGTGTGGTTAGAAATTGTGTGGTTGTGTGGTTAGAAGTTGTGTGGTCAGAAGTTGTGTGGTTGTGTGGTCAGAAGTTGTGTGGTTGTGTGGTTAGAAGTTGTGTGGTTGTCTGGTCAGAAGTTGTGTGGTTGTGTGGTTAGAAGTTGTGTGGTCAGAAGCTGTGTGGTTGTGTGGTTAGAAGTTGTCTGGTCAGAAGTTGTGTGGTTGTGTGGTCAGAAGTTGTGTGGTTATGTGGTTAGAAGTTGTGTGGTTGTGTGGTTAGAAGTTGTGTGGTTAGAAATTGTGTGGTTGTGTGGTTAGAAGTTGTGTGGTCAGAAGTTGTGTGGTTGTGTGGTCAGAAGTTGTGTGGTTGTGTGGTTGTGTGGTTGTCTGGTCAGAAGTTGTGTGGTAGTGTGGTTAGAAGTTGTCTGGTCAGAAGTTGTGTGGTTGTGTGGTTAGAAGTTGTGTGGTCAGAAGCTGTGTGGTTGTGTGGTTAGAAGTTGTGTGGTCAGAAGTTGTGTGGTTGTGTGGTTAGAAGTTGTGTGGTTGTGTGGTCAGAAGTTGTGTGGTTGTGTGGTTAGAAGTTGTGTGGTCAGAAGTTGTGTGGTCAGAAGTTGTGTGGTTAGAAGTTGTGTGGTCAGAAGTTGTGTGGTTGTGTGGTTAGAAGTTGTGTGGTTGTCTGGTCAGAAGTTGTGTGGTAGTGTGGTTAGAAGTTGTCTGGTCAGAAGTTGTGTGGTTGTGTGGTTAGAAGTTGTGTGGTCAGAAGCTGTGTGGTTGTGTGGTTAGAAGTTGTGTGGTCAGAAGTTGTGTGGTTGTGTGGTTAGAAGTTGTGTGGTTGTGTGGTCAGAAGTTGTGTGGTTGTGTGGTTAGAAGTTGTGTGGTTAGAAGTTGTGTGGTCAGAAGTTGTGTGGTTAGAAGTTGTGTGGTCAGAAGTTGTGTGGTTGTGTGGTTAGAAGTTGTGTGGTTGTGTGGTTAGAAGTTGTGTGGTTGTGTGGTCAGAAGTTGTGTGGTTGTATTCAGTAGTTGAGAGGTCAGTAGTTGTGGTCACTAGATATGGTAAGCAGTTGTATTATTGCGGTCAGAAGTTGTGTGGTTGTTGAAATGGATCTGTGGGATTTACTAAAAATAGTAGTCTAGGTGAAATGTTTAAAGGAGGACATTGGGTTGTAGTCAATGCTAATGTAGCAGCGCTGTCTCTATTGGTTGATATTGAGATAGTGAATAAACATCTACTAGTCCCTGCCATCCCCTTCACCCCCTTTCTACCTGTGTAGCCTAGTTGTCTATTTCAGAAATGAACTTGGTAGTCTAGTCTAGTACAATTTCTTATAAAGGAAAACATGTCCCATTCATTCTGCTTCTAAATGTGAATGAAGCCTCAATCGGAACCTCGCTCCTCAGGACTCACTGAATGCCTGCGTCTGAAATGGCACCCTATTTCCTATATACAGTAGTGCACTACTGATCAAAAGTAGTGCACTATATAGGGAATAGGGTGCCATTTCAGACGTATGAAATGACCGACCAAGCGCTCCTATATGACTTAATTATAATTCTTCAATCTCTTATCCCCTGGCTATGTTATTGCGTGTGCCACTGAATCCGCAAAAAAATCTAAACCCATTTTATTATTTTTTTCATTTGTATTCTGCCTTCAACACTTGGCAATCGGATCAAAGATTACCCAAGTTGCTTGCAAATAAAAGCATCGAGGAGGCACTTTAGGCTGTAATTATTTGAATCAGAGTGAGGTTGTTTTGTGTTGTGAAAAGGCAGAGCTCTATTGGAGTCTATTAGTTTGATTCCCTTTGGTTGGTGCGGTTTCCACATGTCAGAGCTGCTAATGCCTAATGAATTCTATCAAACTAAATACAATAAGATCCAATCTGATAGACATGGATGGGGATATATGAACACAGTATGATGGCTAGGCTCTTGATATTGCTTGAAGTGAGGAGCCCATGCAGCCTCGGCTTCAGAGAAAATGTTTTGTTTTATAACGTGTCGCCTGAATACTACAGCAATAAATGCTAACTTCAGTTAATAGGCTACCCAGTGCAAAGTCAACTGGTTTTATGAAACCTGTTGTTTAAACTCATCTCTATGAGTTGCTATCTAGATTCCAAGAAGGGGGTTTATTACCGATATATACAGTGTTTACTCGTCTACACAATACAGTCGACAGAGACACTGAATGAGTTTGGGCTAGGCTTACAGTATAGTTTGTGCCCCTCCTAACGTAGATGACTGTCATCCAACTGTAATCCAGCAGCAACAATATTATTCACAGACAGGGATTTGTATATGTTCAATAAAGCTCTGCCAGTTGTCTGGTGGAGAGAGAGAGAAAGCGTAAGCATAGCCACGGGAAGTAGGGGTGCTGAGGGTGCTGCAGCACCCCCTGACAAATCAGAATAAATAAATATATTTTAAAATAAATATATAAATATATTTTTTGAAGATTATATTTTTTCTCAAAAGTAGTGCACGGGGCCTTTACTAGTATTATCTGACCGATTTAGACCTCTGTAGCTTGGGCAAAACAAAACAAATCTGCAAAAAGTCTCTGCTTTGGCAAAAAAAGGTAGTTGTATAATTAAGAGCAGTATCTTGCAGGAGTCAATAGTTGAAATTGTAAGAGTTGTTGCCCTGTCCCAATTGTCATTCTAATGGGATCCAGAAAGAACAAAACCCTTTTCTGCCAGTGACTGATTGTCAGAGACGCATAATGCAGCTGTGGTAAAACAGGAGATATCTATGACATTCAATAAAACAGATCGAGGAAACATCACTAACACGTTCAATCACCCAAAGCCCCAGTCAGAACTCTTAATTAAGATCAAGTCCTACCTGGCTGTACCTACCTGATGTTACTTCTTTCCTTCTTACCTGAATGTTCCAAAAAAATAATAATTGTAATCAGGAGTGCTTATAGCCAATCTGGTCTACATAAAACTGTCAGTAGTGTTTTGAAATATGGGCAGTGGAATTACCTTATCACCATGGTGATTTAACATGCCTCACAGGTAAAAGACAAAAACAAGTCCCATCAGCCATCACTCCTTTCCTCCCTCTGTCAGAGTCCTCAATGAATGTCAGACGAGCTTTAGATGGATCCTCTACCCCCTCCTGCTCGCTCTCTCACTCTCCCTCCTTTTCCCTCCCCCCCTAATCTCTCTATTTCTCTCAACCTCTCTTTCTCTCTTCCTCTCTTTCTGTCTCACTCTCCCTCCCTACTTCTCCTTACTTCCTCCTTGAAGTGGTAGAAAATTCTAATGCCTACCCTCTGGTTCTTTCCTCCATGAAATCTGGCCAAAGCCCTGAAGGTAAGATAGCTGCTGTGCATGAAAAGCAACGCACGCAGACAATGCAAACGAAAAAGGGAAAAGGACTCAGTCAAGAAGTAACGTTTTATTCCTCAGAGGAAAGAGAAATGACATCCAATGAGTCCTATCTTCTGTTTTTGGAATTCATATATTCAGTATGTAGACAGACGGGAAGAAAAATATTTTTTTCCTCCTTTCTCTGCCACTGCGTTTTAGCTCTTTGATGATCCATAATGATTTCTCCTTTGGTTTTATAGCGAGCTCTGACAGATGCTCTGAGTAGTAAAATGTTATTATTTTCACAAACCTGGCCATGGTGATTAGACACCTCTTTTATTTGTGCTTGAATCGTTTTAATGTAGACACCAGCAGGGAACAAGCAGGCAACACTGTGTGTGTGTAAATCCCTATTACAAAACCCAACAGTGACAAAAATCCTGAAATGTCATATTACTGTATTTTTATTATTATTATTATTATTATTGTTATTATTATTGTTATTATTATTATTATAATAGCAATTTGACATGTTATTATGCTATTCCAATGGCAAAAATAAATCACTAACTCTTTATAAGAGCTAGCAGTAGAAGGATCCGTCTTCTAGGATGATCTCCCCCTCTGTGAGGACTGTAGTTTCACGGTTTACTCCTGTGCTACGTTTCCACATTCCTCCTGGGTCATGTTGAAGGATTCGGCCCTGAATTCCCTCTGTTCCTCTCTCTCTTCCTGGGCTGGTGGAAAAGCGGTATTGTCATTGTCAACTCAGTTGGAATGTTTAAAATTCTACAAACAAAATGGCTTGTCTTTGGATCACTTTTGATTTGTGTTCCAGCTTTGATATTGAAAATAAGTGGAATGGTGTCCTGGAACAGTAAGTAAAGAGAAGAGATTACTTTGGGAGGAGAAGCAGAATAATAGGCTCAATGTTAGGAGAGGACGAGTGTTTGATTCCTACATCTAGTGGCTGTGTAGGAGGATCAGGAGGACTGCTTGGTTCTCAGTTCTGGGATGTTTTGGGCCATTAATACATTATCTCGACTGCTTCCTAGACAGTTACATGCTTTGTGTTGCTTAGATCCAGACCTGGGTTCATATAGTATTTGTTTTCATTCAGATACATTAGCTGCACTCGATTGAGCTCGCCTGATGCAATGGAACCAATGGAATATTACCAAAAGTGCAAACCCCACCCTTCTGGCACTCCAAGCAGGCTCAATGATAAATTCCTTAGTTGAGAAATGGGCCAATCTTGCTAGTAGTCCACCTGGACTAGAGTGAGTGAATTAAGAACAGCCTAATTCATTGATCATATGGTGATTGAGATATATTGCTAATAGTGATTATTAGTGTTGATTTAAAAAGACCAGCATATTGGGACATGCATGATGTAGTATTGTCTCTATTGGAAAAGTCCCACTTCTGTTGTGTTGTTCTAGTTGAGTCAATGTTGGCTCTCTATGTGCATTGTATGGTGTTTGGTTGGTCCTCCCTCATTTCCCTCTCAGTTTAAATGTTATCTCTCTGGTGGTAAGAACGTGCTATGTGTGTTTATTCTGCCTAGGCATTGTTCTGAATCTTAAAGCCCTGGTTATGTGATGCTTTGCTTTCCCAACCAACAGCAGATAGAGGAATATGTGATTCTCTCCACAACAGGCAGTAGTAGCTCTCCATTCTTCAGTTCTGACACAGTCGCCCTCGAAATACACTTAATTGCTCAGACCGCGTAATTACCTCTAATTTCCTCCAAAGTGTTAACTTTTCTCTCTACCACCCATGATGTAAATAAATGAGTATGACTGATCTAATTCTCTTGTTTTGGAGAGACTGCAGGATGATGGATCTGTGAGGAGTTTCAATTGGTTGGCTTATTTGATTTTCTGTTGTCAGTGCATTTTAAATTATATTCTCCGACCATGTTTAAAGATAATTACTCCACATCACATTAAATAACAAATACTTCCCCCACAAACTTAATTTGTCTATTCCTAAAACACCCCAACTACCCCCATGGCGGCACCACACACACACACACACACACACACACACACACACACACACACACACACACACACACACACACACACACACACACACACACACACACACACACACACACATTCTTGTCATCCATTCTTATCCACATCCCCACTCCCGACCAGAGCAGACAGAGCCTGCTGAGAGGGTCCATGTGGACTATCTATCGGGGAGTTTCTCATTTCAATTAATTTGAAAATCATATTTGATTTCATGCATAATTAGTTTGTCCATCAGTAGGCCTGCGTCTGGCCCCACACTGCTATGGTATCTGCAGCATCACACATGTCTGATGACACTCTGCTTTGGCACAACAGCCAATATGCATTAGAAGAATAACACGGTTCCGTACCACTGCCCAACACCCGCTTCCTGCAAGTCATTTCATTTCCCCGTCCTGACTCTGGTAACTGTACCGTTAGAACAACATGAAGAAAGCAGCAACACTAAATGTTCAACCATTGCATTGGCAGCTTTCAATGTTGATAGAGCTCAGCTACTCTCCTGCCCCACAGATTAAACTGGCCAATTTAATTATGTTTTGAAATTATATTTTAATTAAATATCAAAGTAACAAAAATGGATTGTGAAATAATGAATCAAACATCAAAAACATGTAACTTTTTTTGTTCTGCATGGGGCAGCCTTATTTAGTGTCTTAGAGATTGAAACTAATGTAATTCTCTACCCCCTCTCTAAATAAACAGTTCTAAAACCTGTTTTCATCTGGGGAGAGTAGAGCTGATAGAGGTAATCAATATTTCTAGCATTTTAATTAAAACTGTTAGTGGAATAAATCCATTTAATTATCAGTTAATGAAATACAAGGTCATTTACCTGACAGCAACTTTGAAGGTGGCTTACTGGTTGGAATGAGCACAGCAGCCCAGTGTCAGGGCCGTTTAGCTGCTGTCAATTGGCAGATTGAGATTTCCCTGGCAGGTTAACCTCTGGTCATCTTGTTGGCTGGCTTGGCTGGCCCGGTGCTCTGCTGAGGAGCTGGAGGATTTAACAAGGATCTAGGTAGTTTCTCTTCTCTTCCCTCAGAGTTCAGATACAGGCAAACGCACACACACAAGCATGTAGGATCTCACACACAGTGCACACCTGCACGTACATACGCACAAGCACACAGGCAGGCACAAACACACACTGTTAATAACCTTTATTTTAATAAGATGCCTTATCAAATCCAACGGTTTAAATTTTTATTATGAGATGTCGTGGAATATTCTAATCAAGTGAGAGAGACGTTGTCATTTCTTCAAACAATCATCTTTATTCAATATCGATGAATTATTGCAATAATGAAACTAGTCAAGACTGTTGGGCCGAGTAGCCTAACCTTTACAGAAATGCAGAGTTCTTTATATAGCTGACACTAAGAATGTTTAGTCATGGTTGGTTCCACCTCTTCCATGCAGATTGGGGCATCATAAGACACTCTGGGTTCATCTTGTCGTTATCTGCACAGGGGTGTATTGTCTTAACCCCACCCTGGCTTAGTCTGCCAGATGCAATGATGATTTTGAGACAATGAGGGATTGTTCTAAACTCTTCCAGTCTATCTCTATCTTGGTTACACTCACCACATCTTGTCTATGTAATGTAGTGTTTAACTAATTTGTCAGCTCAAGCCATCTCTAGTGACCATACGCCCAGATTAGCTGCAGGGAACTAGAGTGGAGACCATAAAAACACAGCATTATCAAGACAGAAATGTCTTTCCATTTGTTACGTATTAATTGCTAACTATTAATATCAAACAAATTAGGTAAATACATAATTTTTCTCTCAAAGAGATTACACTCTGGGAATACCTGAGGTGGTACAGTAAGTCAGTAAATATCTGTTTTCTAGGCTGGTACTATTTTACCTTTGACTTCCTAGAATGGAGAGGGAGGGGTAGTTGAGGGTGATACTAACAGAGGTGGGACCAAGTCACTGTTATTCGAGTCACAAGCAAGTCTCAAGTCACAAGGTTCGAGTCTCAAGTCGAGTCCCAGGTAGAATGGGACAAGTCTCGAGTCATACATTTGAAGAGCAAGTTGAGTTCAAGTCAAGTGAATAAATATCTATACATGCAATGACTTGTTCAACTACAAATCTAGACCTCTATCTGATATTTTTGTCAAAAATGAGTCAGTCACATGTAATAGATCTATAAATGGTTCTTCATATGTCTGTGAAGTTAGAGTTTTGAAAAAGTACATTTTAAGTGAAAGAAATTAAAAACTAGATAGAACTATCTGCATTAACCCATTAGAACTTGGCAATATAAAGTTATATCTGCAATCCAATCACAAGCCTGAACAAATCCAGAAGGACCAATCAGAACATGCAGTACCAGTCAAAAGTTTGGACATACCTACTCATTCAATGATTTTTCTTAATTTTACTATTTTCTACATTGTAGAATAATAGTGAAGACATCAAAACTATGTAATAACACATATGGAATCATCTAGTAACCAAAAAAGTGTTAATCAAATCAAAATATATTTTATATTTGAGATTCTTCAAAGTAGGTACCCTTTGACTTGATGACAGCTTTGCAAATTCTTGGAATTCTCTCAACCAGCTTTATCTGGAATGCTTTTCCAACAGTCTTGAAGAAGTTCCCAAATATGCTGAGCACTTGTTTGCTGCTTTTCCTTCACTCTGCGGCCCATCTCATCCCAAACCATCTCAGTTGAGTTGAGGTTGGGTGATTGTGGAGGCCAGGTCATCTGATGCAGCACTCCATCACTCTCCTTCTTGGTCAAATAGCCCTTACACAGCCTGGAGGTGTGTTGGGTCATTGTCCTGTTGAAAAACAAATGATAGTCCCACTAAGCGCAAACCAGATGGGATGGCCTATCGCTGCAGAATGCTGTGGTAGCATAGCTGATTAAGTGTGCCTTGAATTCTAAATAAATCACTGACATTGTCACCAGCAAAGCACCCCCACACCATCACACCTCCTCCTCCATGCTTCACAGTGGGAACCACACATGCGGAGATCCCCCGTTCACCTACTCTGCATCTCACAAAGACATGGCGGTTGGAACCAAAAATCTCCAATTTGGACTCATCAGACCAGAGGACAGATTCCCACCAGTCTAATGTCCATTGCTTGTGTTTCTTGGGCCAAGCAAGTCTCTTCTTCTTATTGGTGTAATTTTAGTAGTGGTTTCTTTGCAGCAATTGGACCATGAAGGCCTGATTCACGCAGTCTCCTCTGAACAGCTGATGTTGAGATGTGTCTGTTACTTGAACTCTGTGAAGCATTTATTCGGGCTGCAATTTCTGAGGCTGGTAACTCTAATGAACGTATCCTCTGCAGCAGAGGTAACTCTGGGTCTTCCTTTCCTGTGGCGGTCCTCATGAGAGCCAGTTTCATCATAGCGCTAGATGTTTTGCGACTGAAATTTAAGAAACGTTCAAAATTTTCCCGATTGACTGAACTTCATGTCTTAAAGTCATGGACTGTCATTTCTCTTTGCTTATTTAAGCTGTTCTTGACATAATATGGGACTTGGTCTTTTACCAAATAGGGCTGTTGTCTGTATACCATCCCTACCTTGTCACAACACAACTGATTGGCTCAAACACATTAATTTTTAAAAAGCACACCTGAACTTCTTATGGCTGCAATCCCGTTAACGGGATCGATATGACAACAGCCAGTGAAAGTGCAGGGCGCCAAATTCAAACAACAGAAATTTCATAATTAAAATTCCTCAAGCATACAAGTATTTCACACCATTTTAAAGATACACCACAGTGTCCGATTTCAAAAAGGCTTTACAGCGAAAGCACCACAAACTATTATGTTAGGTCACTGCAAAATCACAGAAAAACACAGCCATTTTTCCAGCCAAAGACAGGAGACACAAAAAGCAGAAATAGAGATAAAATTAATCACTAACCTTTGATGATCTTCATCAGATGACACTCATAGGACTTCATGTTACACAATACATATATGTTTTGTTTGATAAAGTTCATATTTATATCCAAAAACCTCAATTTACATTGGCGCCATGTTCAGAAATGACTCCAAAATATCCGGAGAAATTGCAGAGAGCCACATCAAATAACAGAAATACTCATCATAAACTTTGATGAAAGATACATGTTTTACATAGAATTAAAGATACACTTGTTCTTAATGCAACCGCTGTGTCAGATTTCAAAAAAGCTTTACGGCAAAAGCACCATATTCAACAATCTGAGAACAGCGTTCAGCCACAAAAGGAAGCCATACAGTTACCCGCCAAATTGTGGAGTCAACAAAAGTCATGAATAGCGTTATAAATCTTCACTTACCTTTGCTGATCTTCGTCAGAATGCACTCCCAGGACTCCCACTTCCACAAGAAATGTTCGTTGTGTTCGGTAATGTCCATCATTTATGTCCAAATAGCTATTTTTGTTAGCTTCCAAAGTCAGGAAGCGCGTTCACTAAAAGCAGACGAAATGTCAAAAAGTTCAGTAATAGTCAGTAGAAACATGTCAAACGATGTATTGAATCAATCTTTAGCATGTTTTTAACATAAATCTTCAATAACGTTCCAACCGGAGAATTCCATTTTCTTCAGAAGTGCGATGGAACAGAGCTCCCTCTCATGTGAACGTGCATGGTCAGAGCATGGTCAGCTCATGGTAGACCTGACTCATTCCCGTCTCCTTCGGCCCCACTTCACAACAGAAGCATCAGACAAGGTTCTACAGACTGTTGACATCTAGTGGAAGCCTTAGGACGTGCAAACTGACCCATATCCCACTGTGTTTTTGATAGGCGATGAGTTGAAAACCTACAAACCTCAGATTTCCCACTTCCTGGTTGGATTTTTTTCTCAGGTTTTTGCCTGCCATATGAGTTCTGTTATACTCGCAGACATCATTCAAACTGTTTTAGAAACTTCAAAGTGTTTTCTATCCAATACTAATAATAATATGCATATATTAGCAACTGGGGCTGAGGAGCAGGCAGTTTACTCTGGGCACCTCTGGGCACCTTTTCATTCAAGCTACTCAATACTGCCCCTTAAAATGCATTCCAGGTGACTACCTCATGAAGCTGTTTAAGAGAATGCCAAGATTGTGCAAAGCTGTCATCAAGGCAAAGGGTGGCTACTTTGAAGAATATCAAATATAATACACTGCTCAAAAAAATAAAGGGAACACTTAAACAACACAATGTAACTCCAAGTCAATCACACTTCTGTGAAATTAAACTGTCCACGTAGGAAGCAACACTGATTGACAATAAATTTCACATGCTGTTGTGCAAATGGAATAGACAAAAGGTGGAAATTATAGGCAATTAGCAAGACACCCCCAATAAAGGAGTGGTTCTGCATGTGGTGACCACAGACCACTTCTCAGTTCCTATGCTTCCTGGCTGATGTTTTGGTCACTTTTGAATGCTGGCGGTGCTTTCACTCTAGTGGTAGCATAAGACGGAGTCTACAACCCACACAAGTGGCTCAGGTAGTGCAGCTCATCCAGGATGGCACATCAATGCGAGCTGTGGCAAGAAGGTTTGCTGTGTCTGTCAGCGTAGTGTCCAGAGCATGGAGGCGCTACCAGGAGACAGGCCAGTACATCCGGAGACGTGGAGGAGGCCGTAGGAGGGCAACAACCCAGCAGCAGGACCGCTACCTCCGCCTTTGTGCAAGGAGGAGCAGGTGGAGCACTGCCAGAGCCCTGCAAAATGACCTCCAGCAGGCCACAAATGTGCATGTGTCTACTCAAACGGTCAGAAACAGACTCCATGAGGGTGGTATGATGGCCCGACGTCCACAGGTGAGGGTTGTGCTTACAGCCCAACACCGTGCAGGACGTTTGGCATTTGGCAGAGAACACCAAGATTGGCAAATTCGCCACTGGCGCCCTGTGCTCTTCACAGATGAAAGCAGGTTCACACTGAGCACATGAGCACATGTGGCAGACGTGACATAGTCTGGAGACGCCGTGGAGAACGTTCTGCTGCCTGCAACATCCTCCAGCATGACCGGTTTGGCAGTGGGTCAGTCATGGTGTGGGGTGGCATTTCTTTGGGGGGCCGCACAGCCCTCCATGTGCTCGCCAGAGGTAGCCTGACTGCCATTAGGTACCGAGATGAGATCCTCAGACCCCTTGTGAGACCATATGCTGGTGCGGTTGGCCCTGGGTTCCTCCTAATGCAAGACAATGCTAGACCTCATGTGGCTGGAGTGTGTCAGCAGTTCCTGCAAGAGGAATGCATTGATGCTATGGACTGGCCCGCCCGTTCCCCAGACCTGAATCCAATTGAGCACATCTGGGACATCATGTCTCGCTCCATCCACCAACGCCACGTTGCACCACAGACTGTCCAGGAGTTGGCGGATGCTTTAGTCCAGGTCTGGGAGGAGATCCCTCTGGAGACCATCCGCCACCTCATCAGGAGCATGCCCAGGCGTTGTAGGGAGGTCATACAGGCACGTGGAGGCAACACACACTACTGAGCCTCATTTTGACTTGTTTTAAGGACATTACATCAAAGTTGGATCAGCCTGTAGTGTGGTTTTCCACTTTAATTTTGAGTGTGACTCCAAATCCAGACCTCCATGGGTTGATAAATTTGATTTACATTGATCATTTTTGTGTGATTTTGTTGTCAGCACATTCAACTATGTAAAGAAAAAAGTATTTAATAAGAATATTTCATTCATTCAGATCTAGGAAGTGTTATTTTAGTGTTCCCTTTATTTTTTTGAGCAGTGTATATTATTTTGCTTTGTTTAACACTTTTGGTTACTACATGATTCCATGTGTTATTTCATAGTTTTGATGTCTTCACTATTATTCTAGAATGTAGAGAATAGTAAAAATAAAGAAAAACCCTGGATTGAGTAGGTGTGTCCAAACGTTTGACTGGTACTATATGTCTTTGCCATCTCCCTCTAAAGTATGGTCTTGGCTAGTTAAGCTAGCAATAATGGCACGCAAGCAAAACACAAGCACTGTCAGAAATCTTAACGTAATGATGTTGTCACATTTTTCATTGATGACTCTAATTCATCTGACGATCATAATGCACTTCTTAATGTATTTGATGATGTGTTCTGACTCTATCTTGGTAAAAGTGTTATTCGGTCATTTATATATTCAAATAGCTACAGTCTTCTTAAAAACTGAACATGTGTCAGATAGAACCTTTTTGTTGAACCCAGATGGACATTTGTACTTTGGGGACCTTTTAAATCAAATCAAATGTTATTAGTCACACGCGCTGAATACAACAGGTGTAGTAGACCTTACAGTGAAATGCTTACTTACAAGCCCCTAATCAACAATGCATTTAAAAAATATATAAATAAGAATAAGAAATAAAAGGAACAAGTAATTAAAGAGCAGCAGTAAAATAACAATAGCTAGACAATGTGCAGGTGGTACCGGTACACATTGACTCAATGTACAGAGTCAATGTTTTAAGATGGGGACCTTAATGGGTTAAGAAAGAAGAATTCACTACAAAACAGTTCTGAGATGTGAGATGTGAAAACTTTGATGCTCAATATCTATTTTTTGACAGATAGATGTCCCACTTAACAAAATCTTTGCCCTTTTTCATTATTTTGTCTACAACACATTTTGATTATGTAATAATACATTTTAACAACAAATTCAAAATGCATGCTTCATAAGTAAGTTTAAAAAAATGACATACCAAAAGACCAATAGGCCAATGCTAGTAATTATTGCTTGATGTCCCATTGCTGGTGATTAAACAGTTAATATTCTTTATCACCAAACAATTTTGGAGGGGGCTGCATATTAATTTATGGTAATACTCTTTCCCTGCAATTTGAAGTTTGCGCTGCAACCGATCCTATAGCTGTACAGAAAATCATCAATCTGTTCGCTAGCGACCCCCAAAAAAAGAGTGGTTCAAAGCTTGCGATCCCGGCGCACGCACATGCACGCACGCACAGGGTGAACACGAGCGCACAATCGCTGAGCAAATGTAGCCTGTCATTATAGCCATAAACGGTGATGCATTTTAAAAACAGAAGATACAGATATAGTAAATATCAACTAGAGATATCATGTCACATTGTCTGTCACTTACCTGGAGTCCAGAGTAAGTAAGCAGGATCATACAGCCTACCTGTATGCAGCGGGTGTTACAGGATCAGATGGAAAGCATGATCTGTCTGTAGCCTTTTCGTTCCTGACAAATATCATAATTAATTCTCCAGAATATGTTAAATCTTTATCCAATAAGTATTGAAGGTAGTGCAATGTTCCAGCTATCTTTAGAAATATAGCCAGTACCACCACTGAGGTATATCATTATAACCCACCAAACTAGCCCTATCAGAAATAAGAAAATTATCAATGAAATAACTAGGTAGCCCATTGTTCTGGCAAAGATGCGTCCGTAGCAGATTACCTAAACTGTATTTTAAATGGATAATATTCATTTAGGTAGACTACTCTATTTTTGCCACGCCAAACAGGAGAACATTTAAACAAGCGTTTTCTGGTCTCTAATCTGGTTATGTGAGCCCGTCTTTGTGTGCCAATGCTGTTGACTGGTCAATAGTCAAGATGCGCAACTTTTTCGTTCTGAAGCATACAGTGGTTCTTCCTTTAAAAGTTTTGAGCTTAGCTGCCCGTTTATGGTAGATGGTGGCATATTGTGGTAAATTGCGTCATTCTGGCAACAATGGCTGACACTTAAATAAAGTGCCATAGAATTCTGCGGCACCCCACAAGCTGTCCTGCAGTACGCTGCATCTTTTAAAGGAAGAACCACTGTAGATTAGATGTTTTAGAAACAAGAATTTGGTACAATGCTGTAAGTAAACCTATGTTAGTGACCAGATCGAATAAGCGAAGGTATTTATATCAATGGTAGGCTATATGTAGCCCAGTAGTGAGTTTAGCATGTAAATCATATTGCAGACTTTGACCACATACCCACTCCACTGACTAGCAGGCTAGTGATTGCTTTGCAACGCTTGCAGTTAGCCACTGATTCCTTCCAAACCACTCATTATTGAATTTACGATTTCCAACTTGTTGTGTAATGTTTATGTCCAATGGCCGATGAGCAACGATACGTTTTATCTATAATTTCTCTTTATATAATGTCGTGTCTTTGGCTATGCCGGATTAAGTGATATGTGTGCTATTCTATGAAATCCTTTCTCTGTAATTAATATTACCTGATTGAGCTAATCATGTAAATGTAATTAACTAGAAAGTCGGGGCACCACGAAATAATATTTATAGAGCAGTTATCTTCTGAATAAACTCTTAAAGACCTAGTAATATTTTACGTCAATAGCAGTCAATATTAATCGTCACCTTATTTCAGTCTCGTCTGAAAGTTGTACATTCTTGGTTATCTTCACGAACCCTGGCTAACAAGTTGAATCAGCAATACAAAATTGGGTTGAATTATTTATTTACTAAATACCTAACTAATCACACAGAATTACATATACACAGAATTAATCATACCTTGATTACAAATTATGTCATAAAGGAAAACGTCCCAAGCGGATGGAACAGATTTGACAGCGGGTTACACAAAGAAAAGGGGGTTGGGTTTGATTGAAAGAGCGGGAAGAATGAAGAACAAAGGGAGAAGCTGTGCTATCGTAAATACAATATCCTATGCATTCTAAATTCCCGCCCATTTGGAAAAGGAATATGCAATAAATATTTACTCTGAGCTGCGCTTCAATAGGTTGGTGGTAGATGGAAGGCCGTGTTGTCCAACAGAGTCCTTTGTCCTTTGAAGAATGTCTCTGGTGGTGACCGGGAAACGTTGTAGTGTCGTTGTTGTGTGGTAGACGGGATACTCTGTCCGTCCTTTCCTAGCCCATGTTTACAGCGGCCGCTGCTAACTCAACGGCTAGGAGGTATCACTTCTGTAGCGAATAAAAGTTCAAAGTTCATAACATTCACAAGCAAAGCTCACGTTGAGGTTGGCTTCGTTCTGTAGTTATTATCTGAATCCTTCTGACGTCGGACCGTAGTCCTAATGTACCCGGAACAGGAGGTTACATTTTCGTCAAGGGCTTATATAGTGGAGGGAAAAGGGTGTGTTTCATAGTTTATAACCCATGTCTCTTCACATGGGGCGGGCCACTGATTGAGCAGAGCCCCAACCTTATGAAAACCCAAATCTCTCATTTGGAAGCTAAATTTACATTTAATCTTTTCACAAATAATTTTATATTTAAACATTTGAATTGCACAACAATTCCATGTGAATCTGATAACTATAATGTGTAGACTTTCCCAGGTACAGTTTGGGTCGTCCTGTCATCAGTCATAATGTCTCAGATGACAACCGAACTGACATCATATTCATTAAGTACCAACGCATATTTTCAACTGGTTCTATTACCGAAATATGGTTCCTTTCCCTCCACTTGTTCAATGTTCCCAGACTCTCTATGTTTAACAAAGGCTATTCAAGAGTCCCTCTGTAGAATCAAGAGAGAGGGAAGGGAGAAAGGTATTTATGGGGGGGTCATAAACCTTACCCACAGGCCAACTTCATGACAATGACAAGGATTGAAAAGGATTTGCAAGTAGATTGTCAACATGATTCATGATTATGACTGCTCGTCTAGCTTGCTAGATTTTGAAAGTATGATGTTGACATGATTAGTGCAATCAAAGCTATGCTATATATAAAGTGATTTGACGTCATTTTATCTGTGGCCAATGACCATGAGCCTTCTTGGATGGGCACTTCTAATGTAACTCTATGGCAGCACCCAAGGGGTTTGATTTTTCGAGCTCTCCCCATAGATTTTGCGGTGACGTGGTGTCCTCATGAGTAACAGAACACTGAGCCAATCACTGCGCAACTAGAGAACATTACCAACCCCTACGCTCTGTATATTCCGTTGGCTGCCCCACCACCACAGAAAGCACAAAGCTAGGCTGAAACAGCTGCGTCAAGAAAGCAAAAAAGAGACAATGTTTGTATGCAGCTTTATAAACTCAATGATTTTTTTTTTTTACATTGTTTGCAAACTGATATGACATTTTTGGGGGGGCCAAATTAACATGCAAACAGGCAACCCCCTGTTTTTTTAGCTAAACAGGTGGGGCTCAAAACAGGTGGGGCTCTTTCAAGTCTTCAGTCCCAAGTCACAGTCAAGTCTCAAGTTATTTTATTTTCTATCAAGTCGAGTCGCATGTCATCAAATTTGTAACTGAAGTCAGACGCCAGTACAAGTCTTGTGACTCGAGACCAAATCTCTGGATCTTAATACTGAACAGCTTTAAACACAGGTTTAGAAGTGAGATATCTGTAATTCAACCATGCTAACTACACGTTTAGATAGCTGGCCTCTAGACTAACTTACCAATCACATTTTTTTTGCTGACATGGGCTAATTGAGTGACTGCTGATGCACAACCACATTTCGAAAATGTCACCTTGTGTATTCTGTTATTCTAACTCTCAACAGTAAGTTGAGACCCCGACTGAGTTACTAAAAAATAAATAATACATAAAAAAAATGTATTTGTGAAATTGGTCTGCGGGCCTACAAAAGGGGGGTGGGCCACCAGTTTCCCATCCCTGCCATTAGAGAACCCTTTTTTGCTTGAGGTAGAACCTTGTTGGGTTCCATGTAGAACCCTCTGTGGAAAGGGTTGTACATGGAACACAAAAGGGTTCTACCTGGAACCAAAAATGGTTCTTCAAAATGTACTCCTATGGGGACAGTCTAAGAACCCTTTTTAGGTTCTACTGTAGATAGCACCTTTTTTTCAAAGAGTGTACTAACTGAATAGGAAATCCAACAGAAATAGATAGACCACTAATTCTAGCGCTGTCTCTGAGGTTTTAGGATCCCTGGTAGAGATATTGATTCGTCATCACAGGTTTAGACTGTATGTAATATCGTTCACAAAAATGAGATTTCTGATAAGGCAACAAGGTTGTCCTGAGCTAAAGGAATGTACAATACTACCTCACCATCACCACTACTACTAGCACTACAGCTACCAGCAGCACCTTCCATCTGGAACAAATACATCAAATACTAAATAGAGATACAATGGGGCAGAGAAATCGAATCTAACTTGGCCCCAAGCATTTACCTGGAATGTGCATATAATGGTCCCGGGCATTTGTCATTGCGAATCGTTCTGGAGTTTTGTCCTACTGTTAATGAAATAGTAAACTTGGCCCTGTGCATTACGTTCCAGCTTTATGCATCAATCTTTACAATTGCTTTCATTGTCTTATTGCTGGAATCAATTTCTTCCCTGTGATTGCCAAGAAGAGCATTTCCAAGGAGTGTTTCCGACTTCTGCTTTTTCTCCACTTTGTTGTCGATCCACCACAGCAGTCATGGCTAAGAGGTGATAGAGGTTTCTGGAAGGAGCCAGGAAATACTAGCATTAATTAATCTAATAGCTAGTGAAGTAGGATCATCTTTTGATTTATAAGGTAGATTTTATTTGTAGTATTATACAGCTCTTGATTGGAATCTAGTCAAGTCAAATCAAACATTATTTGTCACATGCGCCGAATACAACAGGTGTAGTAGACCTTACCATGAAATGCTTACTTACAAGCCCTTAACCAACAATGCAGTTTTAAGAAAATAGATTTAAGAAAATATTTTCTAAATAAACTAAAGTAAAAAATTAAAAATACAAAAAAGTAACACAAGATAACAATACCGAGGCTATATACAGGCGGTACAGAGTCAATGTGCGGGGTACAAGTTAGTCGAGGTAATTTGTACATGTAGGTAGGGGTAAAGTGACTGCATACTGTAGATAATAAACAGCGAGTAGCAGCAGTGCATGTTGTTGTTGTTGTGTTCTATATATGACGTTCAGTGGATAGGTAGACAGACAGTCAGGCAAACAGAAGACAGACAGGCAGAGACAGACAGACCGACAGAACGGTAGGCAGAAACAGACAGACACAGACAGACAGAAATCCAGCTATGATTCAGGTAGGGTTTTGTTACAGAACCTTCCCAGACTTTTAGAACAAGCACGGTGTGCCTCGTTGTATCTTTCTCCATGCATTTGCACTGATGTTATGCTGCAATCTGCCTACCACTGTGTCTCAGGGAGAGGCAAACGTGAACATAACACCAACCCTGATATCAAGGCTTGATTCTGTGCCTGTTGACTTATTTTCCTCTACAATTCTCATTGAAAACCTCCACTCCTGTCATCCAACATCACCCCAAAAACATTCATTTCAGCTCCCCAAACTCAAAGGAAGGCACGTTGTCGAGCAGCCAGATCTGATACCAGCTTTTCTCCGATTTAGAATTAAGATCAGATTTTACTTAATTATTTCCTAATTAGTTTCCATGTTAATTAAAATGGTGGCTAATGTTAATTACCTATATTAATGGATTCTCGGTGTAACACCTGCCTGAAGCACTTGGCTCTGCTTTGGAAATATCTTCATCTGAGCTGTTTGCCGGATGCCGCTGTGCAGCCTCTCCTCTCCATGTTGATCTCAGGGGGGCTGGCAGGGAGGTGTGCTGATTTTGAGCCTGTGAAGGATTTCAGATTTCTGTTGTTTTCAAAGATAGGAACAAATATGTATGTGTATGAGAGTTAGAAACAAACACACATTTTAGTGCTGTCTAATACACTATATGAATGTGTTGTTAATGGTTGTCTTTCAATCTTTAGTTAAAGTTTTTACATACATTCTTTGTTTTCATTGTCTCCTATTAATATTGCGTTTAAGATATGCCCAAAAGAAACCCCCTCTTCTTAACTGTGTGATGACTTCCAAATATGCATCTCAATGTATTCGCTCATCATTTAGGTCTTCACACAAGCTTGATGACTTGAGTTGCGATAGTTCATGTTCTAGACGATGAGTAGTCTGACTGTGTATTAGATAGACGGTGAGTAATCTGACTGTGTATTAGATAGACGGTGAGTAGTCTGACTGTGTATTAGATAGACGGTGAGTAGTCTGGCTGTGTATTAGATAGACGGTGAGTAGTCTGACTGTGTATTAGATAGATGGTGAGTAGTCTGACTGTGTATTAGATAGACGGTGAGTAGTCTGGCTGTGTATTAGATAGCCGGTGAGTAGTCTGACTGTGTATTAGATAGACGGTGAGTAGTCTGACTGTGTATTAGATAGATGGTGAGTAGTCTGACTGTGTATTAGATAGACGGTGAGTAGTCTGGCTGTGTATTAGATAGCCGGTGAGTAGTCTGACTGTGTATTAGATAGATGGTGAGTAGTCTGACTGTGCGTTAGATAGACGGTGAGTAGTCTGACTGTGTATTAGAGAGACAGTGAGTAGTCTGACTGTGTATTACATAGCCGGTGAGTAGCCTGACTGTGTATTAGATAGATGGTGAGTAGTCTGACTGTGTGTTAGATAGACGGTGAGTAGTCTGGCTGTGTATTAGATAGCCGGTGAGTAGTCTGACTGTGTATTAGATAGATGGTGAGTAGTCTGACTGTGCGTTAGATAGACGGTGAGTAGTCTGACTGTGTATTAGAGAGACAGTGAGTAGTCTGACTGTGTATTACATAGCCGGTGAGTAGCCTGACTGTGTATTAGATAGATGGTGAGTAGTCTGACTGTGTGTTAGATAGACGGTGAGTAGTCTGACTGTGTATTAGATAGACGGTGAGTCATCTGACTGTGTATTAGATAGACGGTGAGTAGTCTGACTGTGTATTAGATAGACGGTGAGTCATCTGACTGTGTATTAGATAGACGGTGAGTAGTCTGACTGTGTATTAGAAAGCCGGTGAGTAGTCTGACTGTGTGTTAGACAGTGAGTAGTCTGACTGTGTATTAGATAGACGGTGAGTAGTCTGACTGTGTATTAGATAGACGGTGAGTAGTCTGACTGTCCGTTAGATAGATGGTGAGTAGTCTGACTGTGTATTAGAAAGCCAGTGAGTAGTCTGACTGTGTGTTAGACAGTGAGTAGTCTGACTGTGTATTAGATAGACGGTGAGTAGTCTGACTGTGTATTAGATAGACGGTGAGTAGTCTGACTGTCCGTTAGATAGACGGTGAGTAGTCTGACTGTGTGTTAGATAAACGGTGAGTAGTCGGACTGTGTATTAGATAAACGGTGAGTAGTCTGACTGTGTATTAGGTAGACAGTGAGTAGTCTGACTGTGTATTAGATAGACGGTGAGTAGTCTGGCTGTGTATTAGATAGCCGGTGAGTAGTCTGACTGTGTATTAGATAGACGGTGAGTAGTCTGACTGTGTATTAGATAGATGGTGAGTAGTCTGACTGTGTATTAGATAGACGGTGAGTAGTCTGGCTGTGTATTAGATAGCCGGTGAGTAGTCTGACTGTGTATTAGATAGACGGTGAGTAGTCTGACTGTGTATTAGATAGATGGTGAGTAGTCTGACTGTGTATTAGATAGACGGTGAGTAGTCTGGCTGTGTATTAGATAGCCGGTGAGTAGTCTGACTGTGTATTAGATAGATGGTGAGTAGTCTGACTGTGCGTTAGATAGACGGTGAGTAGTCTGACTGTGTATTAGAGAGACAGTGAGTAGTCTGACTGTGTATTACATAGCCGGTGAGTAGCCTGACTGTGTATTAGATAGATGGTGAGTAGTCTGACTGTGTGTTAGATAGACGGTGAGTAGTCTGACTGTGTATTAGATAGACGGTGAGTCATCTGACTGTGTATTAGATAGACGGTGAGTAGTCTGACTGTGTATTAGATAGACGGTGAGTCATCTGACTGTGTATTAGATAGACGGTGAGTAGTCTGACTGTGTATTAGAAAGCCGGTGAGTAGTCTGACTGTGTGTTAGACAGTGAGTAGTCTGACTGTGTATTAGATAGACGGTGAGTAGTCTGACTGTCCGTTAGATAGATGGTGAGTAGTCTGACTGTGTATTAGAAAGCCAGTGAGTAGTCTGACTGTGTGTTAGACAGTGAGTAGTCTGACTGTGTATTAGATAGACGGTGAGTAGTCTGACTGTGTATTAGATAGACGGTGAGTAGTCTGACTGTCCGTTAGATAGATGGTGAGTAGTCTGACTGTGTGTTAGATAAACGGTGAGTAGTCTGACTGTGTATTAGATAAACGGTGAGTAGTCTGACTGTGTATTAGGTAGACAGTGAGTAGTCTGACTGTGTATTAGATAGACGGTGAGTAGTCTGACTGTGTATTAGATAGATGGTGAGTAGTCTGCCTGTGCGTTAGATAGATGGTGAGTAGTCTGACTGTGTGTTAGATAAACGGTGAGTAGTCTGACTGTGTATTAGATAAACGGTGAGTAGTCTGACTGTGTATTAGGTAGACAGTGAGTAGTCTGACTGTGTATTAGGTAGACAGTGAGTAGTCTGACTGTGTATTAGATAGACGGTGAGTAGTCTGACTGTGTATTAGATAGATGGTGAGTAGTCTGACTGTGTGTTAGATAGATGGTGAGTAGTCTGACTGTGTATTAGATAAACGGTGAGTAGTCTGACTGTGTATTAGGTAGACAGTGAGTAGTCTGACTGTGTGTTAGATAGATGGTGAGTAGTCTGACTGTGTATTAGATAGACAGTGAGTAGTCTGACTGTGTATTAGATAGATGGTGAGTAGTCTGACTGTGTATTAGATAGACGGTGAGTAGTCTGACTGTGTATTAGATAGACGGTGAGTCATCTGACTGTGTATTAGATAGACGGTGAGTAGTCTGACTGTGTATTAGATAGACGGTGAGTAGTCTGACTGTGTATTAGATAGACGGTGAGTCATCTGACTGTGTATTAGATAGACGGTGAGTAGTCTGACTGTGTATTAGATAGACGGTGAGTAGTCTGACTGTGTATTAGGTAGACAGTGAGTAGTCTGACTGTGTATTAGGTAGACAGTGAGTAGTCTGACTGTGTATTAGATAGACGGTGAGTAGTCTGACTGTGTATTAGATAGATGGTGAGTAGTCTGACTGTGTGTTAGATAGATGGTGAGTAGTCTGACTGTGTATTAGATAAACGGTGAGTAGTCTGACTGTGTATTAGGTAGACAGTGAGTAGTCTGACTGTGTGTTAGATAGATGGTGAGTAGTCTGACTGTGTATTAGATAGACAGTGAGTAGTCTGACTGTGTATTAGATAGATGGTGAGTAGTCTGACTGTGTATTAGATAGACGGTGAGTAGTCTGACTGTGTATTAGATAGACGGTGAGTCATCTGACTGTGTATTAGATAGACGGTGAGTAGTCTGACTGTGTATTAGATAGACGGTGAGTAGTCTGGCTGTGTATTAGATAGCCGGTGAGTAGTCTGACTGTGTATTAGATAGACGGTGAGTAGTCTGACTGTGTATTAGATAGATGGTGAGTAGTCTGACTGTGTATTAGATAGACGGTGAGTAGTCTGGCTGTGTATTAGATAGCCGGTGAGTAGTCTGACTGTGTATTAGATAGATGGTGAGTAGTCTGACTGTGTGTTAGATAGACGGTGAGTAGTCTGACTGTGTATTAGATAGACGGTGAGTCATCTGACTGTGTATTAGATAGACGGTGAGTAGTCTGACTGTGTATTAGATAGACGGTGAGTCATCTGACTGTGTATTAGATAGACGGTGAGTAGTCTGACTGTGTATTAGAAAGCCGGTGAGTAGTCTGACTGTGTGTTAGACAGTGAGTAGTCTGACTGTGTATTAGATAGACGGTGAGTAGTCTGACTGTGTATTAGATAGACGGTGAGTAGTCTGACTGTCCGTTAGATAGATGGTGAGTAGTCTGACTGTGTATTAGAAAGCCGGTGAGTAGTGTGACTGTGTGTTAGACAGTGAGTAGTCTGACTGTGTATTAGATAGACGGTGAGTAGTCTGACTGTGTATTAGATAGACGGTGAGTAGTCTGACTGTCCGTTAGATAGATGGTGAGTAGTCTGACTGTGTGTTAGATAAACGGTGAGTAGTCTGACTGTGTATTAGATAAACGGTGAGTAGTCTGACTGTGTATTAGGTAGACAGTGAGTAGTCTGACTGTGTATTAGATAGACAGTGAGTAGTCTGACTGTGTATTAGATAGATGGTGAGTAGTCTGCCTGTGCGTTAGATAGATGGTGAGTAGTCTGACTGTGTATTAGATAGACGGTGAGTAGTCTGACTGTGTGTTAGATAAACGGTGAGTAGTCTGACTGTGTATTAGATAAACGGTGAGTAGTCTGACTGTGTATTAGGTAGACAGTGAGTAGTCTGACTGTGTATTAGATAGACGGTGAGTAGTCTGACTGTGTATTAGATAGATGGTGAGTAGTCTGACTGTGTGTTAGATAGATGGTGAGTAGTCTGACTGTGTATTAGATAAACGGTGAATAGTCTGACTGTGTATTAGGTAGACAGTGAGTAGTCTGACTGTGTGTTAGATAGATGGTGAGTAGTCTGACTGTGTATTAGATAGACAGTGAGTAGTCTGACTGTGTATTAGATAGACGGTGAGTAGTCTGACTGTGTGTTAGGTAGACGGTGAGTAGTCTGACTGTGTATTAGATAAACGGTGAGTAGTCTGACTGTGTATTAGATAGAGGGTGAGTAGTCTGACTGTGTATTAGATAGACAGTGAGTAGTCTGACTGTGTGTTAGGTAGACGGTGAGTAGTCTGACTGTGTATTAGATAGATGGTGAGTAGTCTGACTGTGTATTAGATAGACGGTGAGTAGTCTGACTGTGTATTAGATAGACGGTGAATAGTCTGACTGTGTGTTAGGTAGACGGTGAGTAGTCTGACTGTGTATTAGATAAACGGTGATTAGTCTGACTGTGTATTAGGTAGACGGTGAGTAGTCTGACAGTAGTCTGACTGTGTATTATGTAGACAGTGAGTAGTCTGACTGTGTATTAGGTAGACAGTGAGTAGTCTGACTGTGTGTTAGATAGATGGTGAGTAGTCTGACTGTGTGTTAGATAGATGGTGAGTAGTCTGACTGTGTATTAGATAGAGGGTGAGTAGTCTGTGTATTAGGTAGACAGTGAGTATGTAGTCTGACTGTGTATTAGATAGACAGTGAGTAAGTAGTCTGACGGTGTATTAGATAGACGGTGAGTAGTCTGACTGTGTATTAGATAGACGGTGAGTAGTCTGACTGTGTATTATATAGATAGTGAGTAGTCTGACTGTGTATTAGATAGACAGTGAGTAAGTAGTCTGACTGTGTATTAGATAGATGGTGAGTAGTCTGACTGTGTGTTAGGTAGACGGTGAGTAGTCTGACTGTGTATTAGATAGACGGTGAGTAGTCTGACTGTGTATTAGGTAGACGGTGAGTAGTCTGACTGTGTATTAGATAGACGGTGAGTAGTCTGACTGTGTATTAGATAGACAGTGAGTAGTCTGACTGTGTATTAGGTAGACGGTGAGTAGTCTGACTGTGTGTTAGATAGATGGTGAGTAGTCTGACTGTGTATTAGATAGACGGTGAGTAAGTAGTCTGACTGTGTATTCGATAGACGGTGAGTAGTCTGACTGTGTATTAGATAGACGATGAGTAGTCAGACGGTGTGTAGTCTGACTGTGTATTAGATAGACGGTGAGTAGTCTGACTGTGTATTAGATAGAATGTGAGTAGTCTGACTGTGTATTAGATAGACGATGAGTAGTCAGACAGTGTGTAGTCTGACTGTGTATTAGGTAGACGGTGAGTAGTCTGACTGTGTATTAGATAGAATGTGAGTAGTCTGACTGTGTTAGATAGATGGTGAGTAGTCTGACTGTGTATTAGATAGAATGTGAGTAGTCTGACTATGTATTAGATAGACAGTGATAAGTGGGGACACTCCTCTTCACACTGATGTCTCTGTCTGTCTCTCTCTGCTGCTGTTTTGACTTCTTGGAAGCCAGGGATCAGTGATTTAATGTCACCTTTCAGTAACAACATTAAATAAGAAGCAGCAATTTAGCTCCTAGCAATTGCTAATTTCACGCGCTGATAAATGTTGCAGGAGCTAAACCTTTGAAACTCCCCTAATATATTTCTTAAAGGTGCAGGAACATATGTACTGTAGGTAGAGTAACCCACGGAAGTATGAACGTCAAGGTCCAAGTCACTTGGTGGTGATGCTGAGGAAGTCAGCCAGCCCAACTCTGTGCCATGTAGACATTTCACCCCCTCATGTTGTTCTATAGGCTCATCGTGATGATATGATGACAGTAGAGGCTTTCAATGCAGAGGCTTTCTGTTAAATCCTTGTACTAAACGAGTAGGGGGAATTAGCCGTGCAACTGTCATTCCAAAGCAACATGGACAATCAATCATAGCAATCATAGAAATGAACTAGCTTCTATTTTAAATAGCAGTATATACTGTATATTCCAGAAACAGTAACAATAGCTACAGTATACTGCTACTATATTATAGCAGTGATAATATTATACACGTGATCATGAATAACAGATGCACATGTCAGAACACACTGTTATAATAACAGTGTTTTTGGCAGTAAAGTCTCAGAATTCATGCAAGGAGACCACATATTAAATCCAGACTTTATGGCCAGTGATTTAAAGCATGTTTCAAATGGAAACTTGTAAAGAAGAGACTGCCAAAGAAAATATTTTGTAGAAAACAATGTGGATACAGTGCATGGAATTCCACAACATCACTCCTCTATTGATGATCAGTATTTCAAAATGGTGGCTTATTCCCATAAGGGTTGTTGGTTGTTTTGAAGGTGAAGCCTCACTGTTGTATTTGTAAATGTATAAGATACTTTAATGGAATCCTCAGCCGTTTACAACTCATGTTCCGACTCCACACAACCAACAGCTGAATTTATTTTCCGAGCATGCTTCCATTTTTCCATCCATCCATCCGTCCGTTCCTTTCTAATACAGCTACAGCACAGCACAGCACAACAAGACGACCCTGATGGGAGACATTTCTAACAAGCCCAATGTATGTCCTGGGTGTTTTAAAGTGGCAGGTGGGCAGGGTGGTTGGCGGTGACTTCCCACAGTTTTCAATCTCGCCACGATGCCTCTTGCATTCAGAGAGGACGATAAAATAAATAAACCAACACAGCGTTATGTCACATTGCCTAAATATACAGTTTAAGAGGCATCCTCAGATCTTCGGCTCTACTGTTCCCATACCAACTAGTGTTCACCAGAGGCACATACCCCTCCTCGTAAATGTTATATTGTTCCCCAGGTGGTTCAAATGAGACCAGTATCCTGTTTGCATTGCAGCTTAAAAATTCCTATTTCTTTCTTTATTTTATTCTTTCTTTCTTTCTCTTGTAGTTTTTTTGGTATCAGATGAAAGACAAAGGGAAAAGCCGTTGTTACACAATTCTGTTTTTGAATATTTTGATTCAAATGAATTTGTTTATTCGAAACATCTGGTCCTCCAAACAGCCCATGGACATTCTTTTGTCAGTCTGTGATTCTTCCTCAAGTCCATCACTGCCTTCAATATCACATCATTTATACTCATAGCTTCTCTTGTTCCTTATATTTGAAGATAGAATTTATATTTGTTTTATTGGGCTTTGTGGGCTTTACCATTTTTGTCTTATATTACCTTCTTTCTTTTGCAGGGATTACACCAAGAATGAATGAGAACTGAATTGGGCCTATATGCTTCAATATCTCATATATTATCTCAATAAGAATCAACCACCAAAGGGATTGTCACGTTTGGTGTTGGATTGATATCAATGGAGATTCTTTCTGAATGTTTTGTGAATGTCGAATCAATCGGTTGTTCTGTTGTGTTGAATCTTCCTTTGATAGTTTTATTCATACACATTCTATGGGAAGGTCAACTCCATTCGATATTAAAGTTCGGAGAAACTTTCATAACTACGAACAAGCATGTATCTATCTATGAGCTACATATCCAGACACCACATATAGTGCCTTCGGAAAGTATTCAGACCCCTTGACTTTTCCACATTTTGTTACGTTACAGCCTTATTCTAAAATGGATTAAATAACAACAAATCCTCAGCATATACACACAATAACCCATAATGACAAAGCGAAAACAGGGTTTTAAAAACATAAATACCTTATTTACATAAGTATTCAGACGCTTTGCTATGAGACTCTAAATTTTGCTCTGGTGCATCCTGCTTCCATTGATCATCCTTGAGATGTTTCTACAACTAGATTGTAGTTTGAGGCACAGATCTGGGGAAGGGTAACAAAACATGTATGCAGCATTGAAGGTCCCCAAGAACACAGTGGCCTCAATCATTCTTAAATGGAAGAAGTTTGGAACCACCAAGACTCTTCCTAGAGCTAGCCACCCGGCCAAACTGAGCAAACGGGGGAGAAGGGCCTTGGTCAGGGAGGTGACCAAGAACCCGATGGTCAGTCTGACAGAGCTCTAGAGTTCCTCTGTGGAGATGGGAGAACCTTCCAGAAGGACAACCATCTCTGCAGCACTCTACCAATCAGGCCTTTATGGTAGTGTGGAGACAGAATCCACTCCTCAGTAAAAGGCAGATGACAGTCCGCTTGGAGTTTGCCAAAAGGCACCTTAACACACTCAGATCATGATGATGAAACCAAGATTGAACTCTTTGACCTTAATGCCAAGTGTCACTTCTGGAGGAAACCTGGCACCATCCCTACGGTGAAGCATGGTGGTGGCAATTTTAATTTTAATGCTGTGGGGATGTTTTTCAGCAGCAGGGACTGGGAGACTAGTCAGGATCGAGGGAAAGATGAACAGAGCAAAGTACAGAGAGATCCTTGATGAAAACCTGATCCAGAGTGCTAAGGACTACAGACTGGGGCGAAGGTTCACCTTCCGACAGGACAACGACCCTAAGCACACAGCCAAAACAACACTGGAGTGGCTTCGGGACAAGTCTCTGAATGTCCTTGAGTGGCCCAGCCAGAGCCTGGACTTGAACCCGATCGAACATCTCTGGAGACACCTGAAAATAGCTGTGCAGCAACGCTCCCAGTTCAATCTGACAGAGCTTGAGAGGATCTGCAGAGAAGAATGGGATAAATACCCCATAAGGTTATCCCATCCACAGAGGAACTCTGGAGCTCTGTCAGAGCGACCATTTGGTTCTTGGTCACCTCTCTGACCAAAGCCTTTCTCCCCATATTGCTCAGTTTGGCCGGGGCGGCCAGCTCTAGGAAGAGTCTCGGTGGTTCCAAACTTCTTCCATTTAAGAATGATGGAGGCCACTGTGTTCTTGGGGACCTTCAATGCTGCATAAATGTTTTGGTACCCTTCCCCAGATCTGTGCCTCGAACCAATCCTGTCTCGGAGCTGTACAGACAATTCCTTCAACCTCATGGCTTGGTTTTTGCTCTGACATGCACAGTCAACTGTGGGACCTTATCTACACAGGTGTGTGCCTTTCCAAATGATGTCCAATCAATTGGATTTACCACATGTGGACTCCAATCAAGTTGTAGGTACATCAAGGATGATCAATGGAAACAGGATACACCTGATCTCAATTTCGAGTCTCATAGAAAAGGGTCTGAATACTTATGTAATAAGGTATTTTTGTTTGTATTTTTTTTATACATTTGCAAAATGTTCTAAAAACCTGTTTTCGCTTTGTCATGGGGTATTGTGATGTCATTATGGGGTATTGTGTGTAGATTGAGGATTTTATTCATTTAATTCATTTTAGAACGGGGCTGTAACGTAACAAAATTTGGAAAAAGGGAAGGGGTCTGAATACTTTCCGAATGCAATGTATATTATTACTAAGTAGTATAATATATTAATACTAACTGTAGGATATAAAAATTAAGAGTTGCACACTATTCAAAGGTTGCACCTCCGTCACTCGGTCGCGTCATGCTATTGTTATGAAGGTTCTCAAGCCGCCCTCTATCGGTGGCGCCATAGTGGTGCACTAAAGTTGTGATAAGCCCAGTCATTCTGGACGGAGTCTAACTACAGTTTAGTCTAAATTACACTATTGTGCCTGGAAATACGATGACATTGATAAAGTAGTCAAATATTTTGTAGAAAAGAACTTTGCCAGCATTATCATGTTGTCAAATTGACTTTAGACAGATGGCAATGTTGTCATTAGCTTGCAAAGTTCTCTGAAATAGCTAGCAATGCTAACGTTAGCTAGATCAAATCCGGTGGCCTCCACTCAACCTTAGCTGGCTAGCTAACGTTATACTACATCTAAAGTCAATCTGGTGACATCAAAATGATGACAAAAGGTTTTCCTACTAATTATTTGCCTCCTTATGAATGTCATTATATTTCCAAGCCACTGTAATGCACTGTCACGTGTGCTCCCTCTTGAGCCTGGGTCACCAGGCTGCTCATTATGGTGCACACCTGTCACCATCGTTACGCGCACCTGCCCATCATCAGACTCACCTGGACTCCATCATCTCCCAGATTACCTTCCCTATATATGTCACTCCCTTTGGTTTCTTCCCCAGGCGTTATTGTTTCTGTTCCTGTGTCATGTGTGTGCGTTGTTTGTGTTTCTTATTTTGTATTTATGTTGTGTTTATTGATTAAAACACTCACTCCCTGAACTTGCTTCCTGACTCTCAGCGCACATCGTTACAGCACTTTGGATGAAATCTTCATCAGTACTCGTTGACGATGTATTGAGAAGAATGCTCTGTTGGGCATCCGTCCAAAATGAATGTTCAAAACAATATTGTGACGAAACATGCAACCCATGAATATTTAAGCTGGCAGTTATTTATTGGTTAAACCTTTGTGGTGGTTCTAAAGTACTGGGAGCTTGTACAGTGGCAAGAAAAAGTATGTGAACCCTTTGGAATTACCTGGATTTCTGTATCAATTAGTCATAAAATTTGATCTGATCTTCGTCTTAGTCACAACAAAAGACAAACACAGTGTACTAATAACACACAAATTATTGTATTTTTCTTGTCTATATTGAATACATAATTTAAACATTGTAGGTTGGAAAAAGTATGTGAACCCATAGGCTACTGACTTTTCCAAAAGCTAATTGGAGTCAGGAGTCAGCTAACCTGGAGTCCAATCAATGAGACCAGATTGGAGATGTTGGTTAGAGCTGCCCTGCCCTATAAAAAACACTCACAAAATTTGAGTTTGTTATTCACAAGAATCATTGCCTGATGTGAACCATGCCTCGAACAAAAGAGATCTCAGAAGATCTAAGATTAAGAATTGTTGACTTGCATAAAGCTGGAAAGGGTTACAAAAGTATCTCTAAAAGCCTTGATGTTCATCAGTCCACAGTAAGACAAATTGTCTATAAATGCTGCTACTCTCCCTAGGACTGGCTGTCCTGCAAACATGACTGCAAGAGCACAGTGCAGAATGCTCAATGAGGTTAAGAAGAATCCTAGAGTGTCAGCTAAAGACTTACAGAAATCTCTGGAACATGCTAACATCTATGTTGATGTCACGATCGTCTTGCGAAGAGAGTGAGGACCAAAATGCAGCGTGTGGAAAGTACATCTTCTTTATTAAAGAAAGAAGACGAAAACGACACGAACACTATACATAAACTAACAAAATAACAAACTGACGACCGTGAAGCTATACATATAAATAGTGCTGACACAAACACTACACATAGACAATTACCCACAAATGCATGATGCCCATGGCTGCCTTAAATATGGCTCCCAATCAGAGACAAATGAAAGACATCTGTCTCTGATTGAGAACCACTCAGGCAACCATAGACATACCTAGACACATTCACTCAACCATAGACATACCTAGAAACATTCACTCAACACAAACTCATACCCAACACCCCCTTTACCATATAACCACCCAAAATGACAAAACACAAACATTCCCCATGTCACACCCTGACCTAACTAAAATAATAAAGAAAACAAAGAATACTAAGGCCAGGGCGTGACAGTTGATGAGTCTACGATACGTAAAACACTAAACAAGAATGGTGTTCATGGGAGGACACCACGGAAGAAGCCACTGCTGTCACAAAAAACATTGCTGCACGTCTGAAGTTCGCAAAAGTGCACCTGGATGTTCCACAGCGCTACTGGCAAAATATTATGTGGACAGATTCAACTAAAGTTGAGTTGTTTGGAAGGAACACACAACACTATGTGTGGAGAAAAAAAGGCCCAGCACACCAACATCAAAACCTCATCCCAACTCTAAAGTATGGTGGAGGGAGCATCATGGTTTGTGGCTGCTTTTTCTGCATCAACAGAAAAATGTATTCCCAAGTTTATCAAGACATTTTGCAAGAGAATGTTTTGGCTATCTGTCTGCCATTTGAATCGCAACAGAAGTTGGGGGATGCAATAGGACAACAACCCAAAACACAGATGTAAATCAACAACAGAGGAAAATACGCCTTCTGGAGTGGCCCAGTCCTGACCTCAACCCGATTTAAAATGCTGTGGTATGACCTCGAGAGTGGTTCACACCAGACTTCCAAGGAATATTGCTGAACTGAAACAGTTTTGTAAAGATGAGTGGTCCAAAATTCCTCCTGACCGTTGTCCGGGTCTGATCCGCAACTACAGAAAACGTTTGGTTGAGTTTATTGCTGCCAAAGGAGGGTCAACCAGTTATTAAATCCAAGGGTTCACATACTTTTCCCACACTACAATGTGAATGTTTACACGTTGTGTTCAATAAACACATGAAAATGTATAATTGTTTGTGTGTTATTAGTTTAAGCAGACTGTGTTTGTCAATTGTTGTGACTTAGATGAAGGTCAGATCAAATGTTATGACCAATTTATGCAGAAATCCAGGTAATTACTAAGGGTTCACATACTTGGTCTTGCCACTGTACATATATAGAGTGTGCACCTCTTTATTTTGATAGCCTACAGTTTACTCGCCATGAGTCAACACCTCTGCTAAATGTTTTGGGTGTGTGCCAGCTCATGCTTTTCATTGCCTAACTAACATTCCTCTACTACCGTAGCCTTTTCCTGTTTATATAAATATAACGTGCATAGATTCATAGACGTCAGTATTGAAATAGAACTGAACTATAAATTTAGTTTGAGAGGGACAAAACAAAAACCATATAATTCCAAAACTTTTCAGTATCCTTCAAACTGGGAAGCCAACCAAGTCAAGGAGAGTCCTCCTGCATGCCACAGATGATACTCTGTTCTCCAACTCAAGATGGCTGGTGCTAAATTGTGTTTGTCTGTAGTCTGCATTAGTCATTATTGTGTGTGTGTGTAAACAGCTCCAACCAGATTGGGTAATTAGGATCATGACACGCCTTCTATGAGTGAATCAGAAATGAAGGCAAATTCCTTTGAGGTTGGGAAGGAGAAGGATAACTCACCGGCACAGTTGTGTCTGCTAATTTTTATGGAGCTCCTAGCTAGTTAGGTTCATTTCATTCTTCCCAAATGAACAGAGCGTTGAGGCCTGACTGCTGAGTTTCATATAACACACTCGCACACACTCAAACACACACACTGTTGATTTACTTGTTTATTATCGAGTGTGCTTTTGATTGAGGAGCAGTTTGCATTCGTGGAATTGTTTGACCTTTGTTGAGGCATCTGTAAAATAGATTAAACGGTGTCAACGGCACGCAAACAAAAAACAGTTTATATAGTGATAAAGAGGAATGAGGAAAAACGAAGCTTGCTGGGCGGGGGGGTTGTTCATTGGCACAACATTGGGTTCATCTCTATATTTTGTATGCAATTACAGATCCACTGCAAGGCCTGCGTGGATTTCTGATTGTCTGATGCTCAGAAACCCTGATCTTAATAGAAGTTGAATGTTGCTGTATCGTGGAATTTGATATTCCTACAGTACAACATGGCTGTGCATTTTGTCTAGTGGACAATCTTTTGGGCTCTTGATTATGTCCATTGTCTTTAATGCATAGACATCTTATTCAAGTAACCACCAATCACACTTCTTGTATTAGTGGCAGGCGTCTGTATAAAGCTAATAACCAATGTTGTGTTGAGAATTATACACTCATATCAACAAAACATTATATCTGACAATGTAACAACCTTTGTTTACCAGAATGGCTTTAGTTTCCCAGTGCTGGGTCTTGTTCAGTAGGTCACACCGTAGCTAAATGTTTTCAAACATTCTAAAACAGAAAACAAAAATGTCCAGGTGGTCCCTCTTTGTTTCAGCTAATTTTCCAATGTTTTGTGCCTAATGAACATGACCCTAATGTGTCCTTTGATGTGTTATGTTATCAGGGGGAGTTTCTGCAGAGCCACTGGGAGGCTCAGAGGGATGTCCTGGACCAGCTGAGTCTGAAACTGAAGAGCCAGCAGTACTGCACTGGCACCATCAGGAGGACTGGGAGGGAGTACGCACAGATGTCCAAATACAACAGGTAGGTCGCCACCATTAATCCTCAGGGCCACCATACTTATGGGGACTCACTGGATTATGTTATACAGTTCCACAATCAGACGTCTTCAACTTCAAATCAAATCAAATAAAAATGTATTTGTCACGTGAGCCGAATACAACAGTGAAATGCTTACTTACAGGCTCTAACCAATAGTGCAAAAAAGGTATTAGGTGAACAATAGGTAAGTAAAGAAATTAAACAACAGTAAAAAGACAGGCTATATACAGTAGTGAGGCTATAAAAGTAGCGAGGCTACATACAGACACCGGTTAGTCAGGCTGATTGAGGTAGTATGTACATGTAGATATGGTTATATGATACTATGCATATATGATGAACAGAGAGTAGCAGTAGCGTAAAAGAGTTGTTGGCGGGTGGTGGGTGGGACACAATGCAGATAGCCCGGTTAGACAATGTGCGGGAGCACTGGTTGGTCGGCCCTATTGAGGTAGTATGTACATGAATGTATAGTTAAAGTGACTATGCATATATGATAAACAGGGAGTAGCATCAGTGTAAAAGAGGGGTTGGGGGGGCACACAATGCAAATAGTCCGGGTAGCCATTTGATTACCTGTTCAGGAGTCTTATGGCTTGGGGGTAAAAACTGTTGAGAAGCCTTTTTGTCCTAGACTTGGCACTCCGGTACCGCTGCCATGTGGTAGTAGAGAAGTCTGACGGGTGGCTGGGGTCTTTGACAATTTTTAGGGCCTTCCTCTGACACCGCCTGGTGTAGAGGTCCTGGATGGCAGGCAGCTTAGCCCCAGTGATGTACTGGGCCGTACGCACTACCCTCTGAAGTGCCTTGCGGTCAGAGGCTGAGCAATTGCCAAACCAGGCAGTGATGCAACCAGTCAGGATGCTCTTGATGTTGCAGCTGTAGAACCTTTTGAGGATCTCAAAACTAAATATTTTTAGTTTCCTGAGGGGGAATAGGCTTTGTCGTGCCATCTTCACGGATGTCTTGGTGTGTTTGGACCATTCTAGTTTGTTGTTGATGTGGACACCAAGGAACTTGAAGCTCTCAACCTGCTCCACTACAGCCCCGTCAATGAGAATGGGGGCGTGCTCAGTCCTCCTTTTCCTGTAGTCCACAATCATCTCCTTAGTCTTGGTTACGTTGAGGGACAGGTTGTTATTCTGGCACCACCCGGTCAGGTCTCTGACCTCCTCCCTATAGGCTGTCTCATTGTTGTCGGTGATCAAGCCTACCACTGTTGTGTCGTCTGCAAACCTAATGATGGTGTTGGAATCGTGCCTGGCCATGCAGTCGTGGGTGAACATGGAGTACAGGAGGGGACTGAGCACGCACCCCTGTGGAGCTCCAGTGTTGAGGATCAGCGTGGCAGATGTGTTGCTACCTACCCTCACCACCTGGGGGCGGCCCGTCAGGAAGTCCAGGATCCAGTTGCAGAGGGAGGTGTTTAGTCCCAGGATCCTTAGCTTACTGATGAGCTTTGAGGGCACTATGGTGTTGAACGCTGAGCTGTTGTCAATGAATAGCATTCTCACATAAGTGTTCCTTTTGTCCAGGTGGGAAAGGGCAGTGTGGAGTGCAATAGAGATTGCATCATCTGTGGATCTGTTTGGGCGGTATGCAAATTGGAGTGGGTCTAGCGTTTCTGGGATAATGGTGTTGATGTGAGCCATTACCAACCTTTCAGCCCTTCATGGCTACGGACATGAGTGCTACGGATCTGTAGTCATTTAGGCTAGTTGCCTTTGTGTTCTTGGGTACAGGGACTATGGTGGTCTGCTTGAAACATGTTGGTATTACATTCTCAATCAGGGACGTGTTGAAAATGTCAGTGAAGACACGGTCAGCACACGTCCTGGTAATCTATCTGGCCCCGCAGCCTTGTGTATGTTGACCTGTTTAAAGGTCTTACTCACGTCGGCTACGGAGAGCGTGATCACATTGTCCTCCGGAACAGCTGATGCTCTCATGCATGCCTCAGTGTTGCTTGCCTCGAAGCGAGCATAGAAATGATTTAGCTCGTCTGGTAGGCTCGTGTCACTGGGCAGCTCGCGGCTGTGCTTCCCTTTGTAGTCTGTAATAGTTTGCAAGCCCTGCCACATAAGACGAGCGTTGGAGCCGGTGTAGTATGATTCAATCTTAGCCCTGTATTGACGCCTTGCCTGTTTGTTGGTTCGTCGCAGGGCATAGCAGGATTTCTTGCAAGCTTCCGGGTTAGAGTCCCGCACCTTGAATGCGGCAGCTCTACCCTTTAGCTCAGTGTGAATGTTGTCTGTAATCCATGGCTTCTGGTTGGGGTATGTACGTACAGTCACTGTGGGGACCACGTCCTCGATGCACTTATTGATAAAGCCAGTGACTGATGTGGTGTACTCCTCAATGCCATCGGAAGAATCCCAGAACGTGTTCCAGTCTCTGATAGCAAAACAGTCCTGTAGTTTAGCATCTGCTTCATCTGACCACTTTTTTATAAACCGAGTCACTGGTGCTTCCTGCTTTAATTTTTGCTTGTAAGCAGGAATCAGGAGGATATAGTTGTGGTTGGATTTACCAAATGGAGGGAGAGCTTTGTACGCGTCTCTGTGTGTGGAGTACAGGTAATTTAGAATTGTTTTCCCTCTGGTTGCACATTTAACATGTTGATAGAAATTTGTTAGAACTGATTTAAGTTTCCCTGCATTAAAGTCTCCGGCCACTAGGAGCGCCACCTCTGGGTGAATGGTTTCCTGTTTGCTTATTTCCTTATACAGCTGACTGAGTGCGGTCTTAGTGCCAGCATCTGTCTGTGGAGGTAAATAAACAGCCACAAAGTATAGCTTAAAACTCTAGGCAACTAGTGTGGCCTGCAATTTATCACAATATACTCTACTTCAGGCGAGCAAAATCTAGAGACTTCCTTAGATTTCGTGCACCAGCTGTTGTTAACAAACATGCACAGACTCAAACACACACGCTGTTGATTTACTCTCGTTTTACCAGAGTGTGCTGTTCTATCTTGCCGGTGCAGCGTGTATCCCGCTAGCTGAATATCTATGTCGTCATTCAGCCACGATTCCGTGAAACATAGGATATTACAGTTTTTGATGTCCCGTTGGTAGGGTATTCGTGATCGTACCTCGTCTGATTTATTGTCCAATGATTGCACGTTGGTGAGTAGTATTGACGGTCTTAGGTAGCCTACTGTACGAGCCAGCCCATTCTGGGAACATGGTCTTTTATTTTGAAACGGGATCTTTTATTTGAAATGGAATCTTTTATTTTGACATCAAATGATTTACTGAAGTGAGAGAAATATACTGTACAGAAAATGGAAGCATCTCAATGATGACTGTTTATTCTAGCTACCACTATAACCACTAAAGCTTGGGACAAATTAATGTGGTCTCTTGCAAAGAAGAAGAATAAGGCTTTATTTTTCTACAAAAGAAGTTGGTCTGTCAATTTAAGCATTATGTTTATTCACAATGGAATGAGATCTCACACACACTTTTTTTCATTCGGGCCTTACGTTCTTAACGTTGTAATCTGCTGTGTACAGCAGAAGCTCAGCACAACTCTTTGTCATGGTTCTCTCTGCTGTTTCATGCCTTACTTTGAGGGTCTCTCTCCCCCAGTGGTTATCACTAACACACAGAAGCTAGCTACTGTACTAAACAAGCTACTGTTCCACTCACTGGGAAAATACACACTTCAAAGACTAGGAATGGGAGAGTTATGTTTGTTGTGCTGATGATAAGCAATAGATAAATGTGAGTGGACATAATGGACACCAAGCACAGAGCTGTTGTTCGTACCTGTACATCAAAACCAATGCAAGTTGCAAAGGATTTTTTAACAATAATGATTTCATACATGTCATTGGTAAAAGCCTTCCCTTTAAGCCTGAAGTGGACCCATGTTCATAAGTGAATGTTAAAGGATTATTTGACCCCAGATTATTCAACACAGTACCCTCAGTGGTAGGTAGCAGAGGAGCCCGGGGGGCGGAGATAAAGGAGGACAGGCTCATTGTGAAGGCTGGAATGGAAAGGTATCAAACACATTGTATCTGTAAAAGATACCCTCCTATTTATTCCATTCCAGCCATTACAATGAGCATGTCCTCCGATATCTCCAGCCACCACTGGTAGGTAGGCTACATTTCTGTGTCTCCTGATTTTAGAACAATTATATATGTAATTGGAAAAATCCTTTCCTCTAACCCATGTTAGTAATTTAATTTTAAAGGATTATTCGACCACAGATTATTCAACAGTACCCTGAGTGGTATGTAGGTAGGCAGGTTCCATTTCTGTCTGTGTCTCCTGCTCCCCAGTCAGTCCTGCAGCAGACTTAACTGACTCCCCTCCCTTGGCTTTGAATCAAGCCTCATTTTAATCCTTTTAAGCCTCTCATTGTAATGATTTATTTTGTGGAAAACCATAATGAACCTTTGAATTTTAATGATGGCTGCCTGCTCAAGGATTCATTGTTTTGACTCTTTGGCCCTTACCTTTGCATGTCTTCGGGGAGGAGCTGTCGAAATCTATAGCCGGGGCTGCCTCTCCTCTCCTCTTGCTGGCTGACACGCCGCCACCACCTGCCTCTGCGTTTTCCTGCCACACCTCTCAACCTTGGAGCTGATAAATACGGGACTGCTGCCATTCACTGAGACTGAGACTGAGAGAGGGATTCAAAAGGCTCCACCTAAGGAGAGGCCGAGGGGAGATTTCTCTAAGATGTGTGTCCGTAATGGTACCCTATTCCCTGTATAGTGCACTGCTTTTGGCCAAGGCCCCTGTCCTATTCCCTATAGCGCACCAGAGCACTACACTAGGCAATAGGGTGCCATTTCAGAGTTGCAGCCTAAGACAGCCCTGCCTGTTTAAAGGCACCATACAGGGATAGATCTTAAATTCCCTCATTAGCAGCAGACGCAATTAACACCATCAATTAAAAGGGCCTTTCTATAAAAGTGTCACTTTAACTGAGATGCGAGAAGTGTCAATAAGGCGTCCAACCTTTCCTTCCAATTGCTCAGAGACACAGCGGCTCAAGTGATGGGCAGGGGTGTCACGTTAGGTACAGTATGTAGCACTGCTCTCCTATAAGGCAGCCAGCGAGATTGATGTTAAGATTGATTTGAACAGAATAGAGGAGGGAAACACTAGTGTTCCTGTCAGGCCGGGGCTGTAGTGTGCAGCACCCACCCAGCCATCCACTGAGCACAGAGGTAGCACCTACCTCTATGATTAACACCCAGCCATCCACTGAACACAGAGGTAGCACCTACCTCTATGATTAACACCCAGCCATCCACTGAGCACAGAGGTAGCACCTACCTCTATGATTAACACCCAGCCATCCACTGAGCACAGAGGTAGCACCTACCTCTATGATTAACACCCAGCCATCCACTGAACACAGAGGTAGCACCTACCTCTATGATTAACACCCAGCCATCCACTGAGCACAGAGGTAGCACCTACCTCTATGATTAACACCCAGCCATCCACTGAACACAGAGGTAGCACCTACCTCTATGATTAACACCCAGCCATCCACTGAACACAGAGGTAGCACCTACCTCTATGATTAACACCCAGCCATCCACTGAGCACAGAGGTAGCACCTACCTCTATGATTAACACCCAGCCATCCACTGAACACAGAGGTAGCACCTACCTCTATGATTAACACCCAGCCATCCACTGAGCACAGAGGTAGCACCTACCTCTATGATTAACACCCAGCCATCCACTGAGCACAGAGGTAGCACCTACCTCTATGATTAACACCCAGCCATCCACTGAGCACAGAGGTAGCACCTACCTCTATGATTAACACCCAGCCATCCACTGAGCACAGAGGTAGCACCTACCTCTATGATTAACACCCAGCCATCCACTGAGCACAGAGGTAGCACCTACCTCTATGATTAACACGGTAACCTTTAACGCTTGTCTACCCTCCTTATGGTGAGGGAGAGGGAGGGAGTTAGAGTGAGCGGAAGAATGATCTTCGAAAATAAACGCTAAAAGGGTAGGTTTGGGGGGGGGGGGGGGGGGGTACAGTAAGTGCTTTGTACACGTCCAAGGCAACTGACAGAGAAGTATTGTGACAGTTTAAAAGGCTATAAAGTAGCTCTGACAAATGGAGGCTGCTGTGTGAGCCTTGATTTTATTCTCTAATGTGTTTGTTTGGTTAGATGCCCACAGACTTGTCCTACAATAATTTTGTTTTGTATTGACGAGGAAAAAACAATATCACCGAATGGAATATTGTAACATATTTATCTGTTTAAAAAGCCATACGGCAGCGTCCGTATAATGAGTGGTGGAGTTGAATGCCTTAGGGTGACATTCTTCTTCTGAGGCTTTACTTGTCACATGGTTTCCCATTTCCTGTCTCCCCTGTTTTGATATGATCAATGTCTACTGTATAACAAGTACTTAAAGGTCCATATTTTCATTTTCTTTAATCAATGTCTGATTTTGAGTTTTAAGTTTCTCGTCATTGACATCACCAAGGATTTGTCATGGACCAACAACACCACCACTCTTGTCAAGAGGGCGCAACAGCGTCTCTACTTCCTCATGCGGCTGAAGAAATTTGGCATACCGCCCCGGGTTACCGCTGCACCATCGAGAGCGTCCTGACCGGATGCATCAAGGCCTGGTACTGGAATTGCTCTGTCCACAACCACAAGGCCCTCCAGCGGGTGGTGAAGATGGCTCAGTACATCACTGGGACCATGCCTCCACCCATCCAGGACATCTACTCGATATGGTGCCTGAGGAAGGCACACAACATCATCAAGGACCCCACACACCCCAGCCACAAGCTGTTCACCCCCTTACCGTCGGGCAGACAGTATCACAGCATGAGGTCTGATACCAACAGGCTCAGAAACTGTTTCTATCCACAAGCCATCCGACTGCTGAACACTTGAACTGGACTGACCACCTGCTCTGATTCTCCTCACCTGAGAACATATTACAACTGCTGCGACCAGACTCTTATTATACTGCTCAATGTATACACTTGCCCCCCATCCCCCCTTCCCCAATACACCTGTAAATATTGGACTTTAAAATGTGCCTTCCTGTATTAGACTTATGCTAAAAAGTTTATTATATTCTACTGAGCCATTTACTTTATGTTCGTATTCTTATCTTGTATTATTTCTTATTGTTGTTGCATTGTCGAGAAGGAACCTGCAAGTAAGCATTTGGTTGGGCGATGTATACCATGGGTATCCTGTACATATGACTAATAAAACTGTAAACTTGAAAATGCTCATACAAAGAGCTCCGCCATGCTCGTTGAAGTGACATACAGTATGTAGTACTAAGCCCAAACTCAATTCTGCTCCTGTGTTAACTCTGTTGCTGCTATAAAGGAAAATAGAGAGTGTGTGTTGTGTTCATATTTCCCAGTTTGATGGTTGTTTATGCAATCTCATTCATAGTAGTTTCCATTCGACGGCTTTGTGAATGTGAGGCGAGGGAAATGGAATGCCATCGGCAGCCTGACACAACTATGTCCAGAGCAGCCTGGATTAATACCGAAACAATTTGAACCACTAATGTGTCTAAACATGTAGCCACCCTCTGAGCCTTAAAAACCAAAGCCATGACGATAATGTGTATGTGTGAGCAGTTGCCCTTGTTCGTTTCATAAATGTTTGATGTTATTTCATGTCACAGGCTAGGGAGGGGGAAGTAGAGATTGGGCTGAGACAGAGGGAGGGAGAGAGTGTTGGAAGGGGGAGGGAGGTATGTGTGGAGGGTTGGAAGAAGGGAGGAAGCAGAGTTGAAGTCATGTTTAATTAAGATGTTTCTGTGCTTTAGAGGTGTCACTCACTAGCTTGGTTAGAGATCCAGTATGTCATGTTTAATTAAGATGGTTCTGTGCTGTAGAGGTGTCACTTACTAGCTTGGTCAGAGATCCAGTATGTCATGTTTAATTAAGAAGGTTCTGTGCTGTAGAGGTGTCACTTACTAGCTTGGTCAGAGATCCAGTATGTCATGTTTAATTAAGGATAGGGGTCAGCATTTTGACGTTAGAATGAAAAGCGTGCCCAGAGTAAACTGCCTGCTACTCAGGCCCAGAAGCTAAAATATGCATATTATTAGTGGATTTGGATAGAAAACACTCTGAAGTTTCTAAAACTGTTTGAATGATGTCTATGAGTATAACATAACTCATATGGCAGGCGAAAACCTGAGAAAAATCCAACCAGGAAGTGGGAAATCTGAGGTTTGTAGTTTTTCAAGTCATTGCCTTTCGAATATACAGTGTCTATGGGGTCATATTGCACTTCCTAAGGCTTCCACTAGATGTCAACAGTCTTTAGAACCTTGTTTCAGGCTTCTACTATGAAGGGGGAGCGAATAAGAGCTGTTTGAACCAGGTGTCTGGCAGAGTCCCATGAGCTACATCTCGCGTGCGGCCGTGAGCGCGAGCTGCGTTCCTTTTCATTTCTAAAGACAAACATTATTGAAACATTGTTGAAACATTATTGAAGATTTATGATAAAAGCATCCTAAAGATTGATTCTATACATCGTTTGACATGTTTCTATGAACTGTAATATAACTGTTTTGACTTTTCGTCTGGACTTTTGTCTGGACTTGCCCGCGCATTGTGAATTTCGATTGGTGAACTAAACGCGCTAACAAAAAGGAGGTATTTGGACATAAAGATTAACTTTATCGAACAAAACAAACATTTATTGTTGAACTGGGATTCCTGGGAGTGCATTCTGATGAAGATCATCAAAGGTGAGTGAATATTTATAATGCTGTTTCTGACTTTTACTGACTCCACAACATGGCAGGTATCTGTATGGCTTGTTTTTGTGGCTTAGCGCTGTACTCAGATTATTGCATGGTGTGCTTTTTCCGTAAAGCTTTTTTGAAATCTGACACAGCGGTTGCATTAAGGAGAAGTATATCTTTAATTCCATGCATAACACTTGTATCTTTTATCAACGTTTATGATGAGTATTTCTATAAATTGATGTGGCTCTCTGCAAATTCGCCGGATGTTTTCAAACCACAACATTTCTGAACATAACGCGCCAATGTAAACTGGAAAATGGCTGTATGTTTTTCTGTGACTAGGCGCTGACCTAACATAATCGAATGGTGTGCTTTCGCTGTAAAGCCTTTTTGAAATCGGACACGATGGCTAGATTAACAAGAAGTTAAGCTTTAGTTTGGTGTATTGCACTTGTGAATGTATGAAAGTTAAATATTTCAAAAAAATGTTTTTCGCACTCTGCCATTTCAGCGGATGTTGTCAAGCCTTAAGAAGTTTTAAGATGGTTCTGTGCTGTAGAGGTGTCACTCACTAGCTTGGTCAGAGATCCAGTATGCATCTAACCCTGTTCACTCCTCCTGCACCCTCCTGAACCCTGAGCTCTACTACTGCGCCAGCAGTAATTACCACCGCTTGTCAAATATTTATTCTGTAAAGTCCTGCTGCCTTTCTAGCCCTCTTTTCAACCTGACGGTTAAGCTGGGGAGGAGGTGGACATTAGGTGATTGGCGTTTGGCGGGGGTAGTGAGGATGTGTCAGTCAGTGTGTTCTGCAGGATATTTCACAGCCGAGTCATCTCTAACCCCAGCTCCTTCTCCTTGTCCTCTTCCCCCTCCTCCCTCCTCTCCTCCATCCTCCCTTCTCCCCTCCTACCTCTCCTCCCTCCTTGCTCTCCTTCCTTCTTCCTGGACTCCAGCCTGCAGGAGTTTGAGTCTGACTTCCAGGAGCTCTGGGATTGGCTTATGGACATGGACTCTGTGGTGACGGACAGCCACGAGCTGAGGATGTCAGAGGAGCAGCAGCAGCATCTCTACAAGGTGAGTGGCTGTTACTGACTGACTGACTAACTGTTACTGACTGATTGTTACTGGCTGACTGTTACTGGCTGACTGACTGACTGACTGACTGACTCTTATTGATGGTTACTGGCTGGCTGACTGACTGACTGGCTGGCTCTTATTGATGGTTACTGGCTGGCTGACTGACTAACTGTTACTGACTGACTGTTACTGACTGGCTGACTGACTGTTACTGATGGACTGTTATTGACTGACTGTTGCTGGCTGGCTGATTGGCTGGCTGGCTGGCTGGCTGGCTGGCTAGCTGGCCGGCTGGCTGTTACTGGGTGGTTGGCTGGGTGGTACTGGCTGGCTGTAACTGGGTGTTACTGGATGTCTGTTACTAAATGTCTGTTACTGACTGGATGGTTGTGCTCTGCAATGATGTCTGGATGGTGGTCACTGGCGTAACGCCGTTTTCTTGACCCCCCTGTAATCGAATGCGTCAGCCAGACAGCCACTCACAAAGTATAAAATACGGATCGCTGTCCATGGTGCTGAAGTTGCGACATGTCTATGCGGCTGCCTATGGAATCGATGATAGGCTTCTTCTGTGTTACCAGGGCTTAGCTTAGCTTTAGCTAATGGATAACTGTTTATTGGTTGGCCTATTTGGTCGTCATTTTCTCAGGTTAAGCCTAACTTTTCACAAAGCTATCCACGGTGCCACAATGCTGACATTTAGACTGCTGGCTGGCGGAAATAATGTATTACTTGTTCAGTAATTAAAGTTGGAAATTCAAACAATGCAGATTGTAAAATTTATGTTAGATGCAACAGCATACTAATCAGCTACCAATTGATTTTCTTCTCTCGAATATACAACTGTCCTGTTTAGGCTACCAGAACCTGCATGACATGAGTCATGGATAGAAGGTTGTTGTGCGTAAAACCAGTCTATTAATGACAAATAATACAGTCTGTCCACCCTCTATACACTAGCTTAATAGGGATTATTTCATTATGCAGTGTAGCCTACTATCTATAGCTATACACAGTATTAAACTGATATTTAGTTGCTATTTATAAACGTATTATACAAATTGTACATCAAATAGGCTAACAATTCTCCTGAAGTATTCCTTGCTGCATCTCTGTTTCTCTCTTTCTCTTACAAAAAAGTTGATCTGTGTCTGTGCTTGTCTCTCTCTTTTGTTCATAGAGGGCTGTAGTAGCTACAGTATGTGACTGGGCTATAGTAGCTACAGTATGCGACTGGGCTATAGTAGCTACAGTATGTGACTGGGCTATAGTAGCTACAGTATGTGACTGGGCTGTAGTAGCTACAGTATGTGACTGGGCTATAGTAGCTACAGTATGTGACTGGGCTGTAGTAGCTACAGTATGTGCCTTGGCTATAGTAGCTACAGTATGTGACTGGGCTGTAGTAGCTACAGTATGTGCCTTGGCTGTAGTAGCTACAGTATGTGACTGGGCTATAGTAGCTACAGTATGTGACTGGGCTATAGTAGCTACAGTATGTGACTGGGCTATAGTAGCTACAGTATGTGACTGGGCTGTAGTAGCTACAGTATGTGACTGGGCTGTAGTAGCTACAGTATGTGCCTTGGCTATAGTAGCTACAGTATGTGACTGGGCTGTAGTAGCTACAGTATGTGCCTTGGCTATAGTAGCTACAGTATGTGCCTTGGCTATAGTAGCTACAGTATGTGACTGGGTTGTAGTAGCTACAGTATGTGACTGGGCTGTAGTAGCTACAGTATGTGACTGGGCTGTAGTAGCTACAGTATGTGCCTTGGCTATAGTAGCTACAGTATGTGACTGGGCTGTAGTAGCTACAGTATGTGCCTTGGCTATAGTAGCTACAGTATGTGCCTTGGCTATAGTAGCTACAGTATGTGACTGGGTTGTAGTAGCTACAGTATGTGACTGGGCTATAGTAGCTACAGTATGTGACTGGGCTATAGTAGCTACAGTATGTGACTGGGCTATAGTAGCTACAGTATGTGACTGGGCTGTAGTAGCTACAGTATGTGCCTTGGCTGTAGTAGCTACAGTATGCGACTGCGTCATCAAATGTTTTCACCATGGTCTGTAGGTCCAGATCGCAGACCCGACTGTTTTCTATATTGACAAACCAGACAGTCTTTTCTGAGACGTTGTGCATATTCTGTTCATTGCACTGCACACAATTTAAGCTTTGTCGTGAATGGTGGATGCCAAGAAACATAATACCAGAGATAGGGGACTGTAGATATTGCAACCACACAACTCATATGCTGGTTCAACAGTTTGAACAAAATCGCATACCGCTTTTTTGTTTGAGCACTCAAGAACTGTTGTCCGCTAAAGATGATAATCTGTTTGTATCTGCCAATTTGTCTGTCCAGTATCCAGACGACCTGTCCCTAGAGCTTCCTATACAGTTCATCCGTTTCTGTAACGTTTTGAGGCCGGCAATTTAAGAAGAATGAGAGGTGCAATTAAAGATGTTACACAACTGCTTAGGCTATTTCAAACACCACTCCCTTCTGCCCTGTTTTCCTGATGTTACTGTGTTTAACCATCCCTGTAACTGTCACTTCTGAAGAGAGATTGTTTTCTTAAATTAAACTAATAAAAAATGACCTAAGAAGTATTAGGCTCTCGATCTGATATGCGCTTTTGAACACCTGAGTAAACTCCTCATTGCACTGGTGCAATTGTATTGTATATTTGTATATTTCTATTTTGCCCTGTTTATCAAGTGTTAGAAAAACGTGTCAATAATCAACTAACTGGCTTTCTTGATGTCTATAGTATTCTCCCTGGTATGCAATCTGGTTTCCGCTCAGGTTATGGATGTGTCACTGCAACCTTAAATGTCCTCAATGATGTCACCATTGCCCTTGATTCTAAGCAATGTAGTGTTGTCTCTCTTGTCGTGATGTGTGTTTTGTCCTATATTTATGTTCTTTTTTTTTTTTTTTTTTTAATCCCAGCTCCCGTCCCCGCATGAGGCCTTTTGCCTTTTGGTAGGCCGTCATTGTAAATAATATTTTTTTCTTAACTGACTTGCCTAGTTAAATAAGGTTAAATAAATAATTGCAGCCTGAGGCACTTTGATCAGCCACATTCCTGAAGCCCAAGAAACAAACACTTAGCTTCCTAGTACATATGGAAATGAAAAAGGTTTAGGAATTACTTTTTGGAGGGTTATTGTCAAATCGATTTATAAAAATCGATTTATAAAAAATAAATAAAAACATTGATGATGTACGCCATTGGAGAGGTACACCAGTGATGGTGGTACTGTACACCCTTGAGGAGGGCTGGCCCACTGGCTTGTAGTCACATTCTCCTTGGGCCGGGCCCTAGGAGAGGTGGTGTGTGTGAGTGAGGGGGCAGTCTTTAGTAATCCTTTCTATGCACCTCTCTTCCTCTCCACCCATCCCCTGACCCCCAGACCCCCAGACCATAGCTAGCATCCTGATTTCCAGAGACCTTTATTTCCATTTCTATATAGTATCAGAAAAAGTAGATTTGGAGGTTTCAAATACCCTTACCATTGCCATATAACTCTCAAAATTGAAGAGATATATACAATATTCAAAATATACAATATTCCAAGAATAACCACTGTTCCATTCGCTTCTCACATGAGCATGTGACAACAGATAGCCTATAGTAACATAATCTAATGAAAATGCAATTGTGTTCTTTTAAATAATAATTGTTTTTGTATTCTGATGTTCCCAAGACCTTCATAAACACAACCAAAGTGTAATTCTTACCGAAAGCATATAGGAGATGTATTTATTAGACTTTTCGAATGTTTATTTATTAGACTTTTTGAATGTTTGAGTCAAAATGAATCCTCATTGTCTCAAAGGGGGGACGCTTGAGGCACGGCTATTCTAGTGTTAATGATGAATTGATGGGAAATGCACAGGGCAACATGTTTTCTGATATGAGGTCTCAGACACACTTGTCTTCTGTCCTTCAGGTGCTCCTTCCCTCATAGGCATGGAAGGAAGGACACTGAGGGAAAGAGACATAGAAAGAGGGAGTGGGAAAGAGAGAGAGAGTCAGAGCGATAGGAGAGAGCAGTAGAACATAGCAAGATATAGATAAAGATTCCTCTTCTGTTTTATACAGCCTTTATAGGCGCCTTGTCTCAATGAATTTTTATTAGTGATAGATAAAACTGGCCATATTGTGTTAAGTCAATATGTTTGTTCATGATTAAAACCAACTGATTTGGGCCCTGATATTGATTTCTCTCCCTCCAATGCAAATAAATATGTACTACACTGCCCGTTTGTTCTACATTTTTCCATACTGTGTTTTATCTGCACTCTGTTTTTATCTGGCTAACTCTGGATTGATTGAAAAAGGTAAGTGTGTGTGTGTTGGTCCTGTGTTGCTGGCTGGCTGGCAGGCAGGCTGTTGTTTGCCAAGGCTAGGGGATTTTATCATGGTTGAGGGAGAGAGGGCTGACTGCTGGGAGGTACAGGCTGTAAATCAAGCTAATTTAGGCAATTTTTATTGTACTGATTCTGACATTCGTCATCCTTGAATTGCTTTGAGCATATGGCATATTTCAAAAGAGCAGATTGTGAATCATAAAGAAATCAAATGAATAACCACCTTCAGAACTGGAAACAACATAATGACAAGAAATGGCTCCCCAACAGCCTCCTCCTCCTCTCTGCACACATTTTCATTTTCAAACTGCAGAAGGTCACAGTCAAGGTCCAAACTAATCTTCTCTCTCATCTTGCATATTGACCTCACCATTAGTCATATCTCAAATGATAAAGTAGGAAATATCACACCATTTATTTTTTTCTTTTATACTGTCATTATATGAAAGAGCCTTTATACTTTCAGAAAACGGTGCCTAGCCGACAATTATATACACTACCGTTCAAAAGTTTGGGGTCACTTAGAAATGTCCTTGTTTTTGGAAGAAAAGCAATTTTTTTGTCCATTAAAATAACATCAAATTGATCCGAAATACAGTGTGGACATTGTTAATGTTGTAAATTACCATTGTAGCTGGAAATTGCTGATTTTTATGGAAGATCTACATAGGCATACCGAGGCCCATTAACAGCAACTATCACTCCTGTGTTCCAATGGAAGCAATGGCACATTGTGTTAGCTAATCCAAGTTTATCATTTTAAAAGGCTAATTGATCATTAGAAAACTATTTGGCAATTATGTTAGCACAGCTGAAAACTGTTGTTCTGATTAAAGAAGCAATAAAACTGGCCTTTGGACTAGTTGAGTATCTGGAGCATCAGCATTGTGGGTTCGATTACAGGCTCAAAATGGCCAGAAACAAATACCTTTTTTCTGAAACTCGTCAGTCTATTCTTGTTCTGAGAAATGAAGGCTATTTCATGCGAGAAATTGCCAAGAAACTGAGGATCTCTTACAACTCTATGTACTACTCCCTTCACAGAACAGCGCAAACTGGCTCTAACCAGAATAGAAAGAGGAGTGGGAGGGCCCGGTGCACAACTGAGCAAGAGGACAAGAGGACAACTTTTGTCTGGATGTTGTTGACGTAAGCCGTCAATGACAATCACCTCAAAATTATTGATTAGCAGAAAGAGCAACCTAATTCGTCCATAGGAGATCATCTGAAATATTAATCTGTTTATAAATATTTATGGTGGTTATGCATTCATGAATATTAAATAACATTTAAATCAGGGAGTTTTTTTACGTGCTAATTTCTCTTTAAAAATGTTATACTGTACACTTGACAATGTATCCCCTCTCTCATAGTCCAATGTCTTTGTGCAGTGTTGGTAGGACACAGGACACTAACACGGAACCCAAACCGGCTGCGCGCATGCACCATCGTGCACTATTGTGCATACATTTATTTTGTCCCCCTACACCAAACGCGATCACGACACGCAGGTTAAAATATCAAAATAAACTCTGAACCAATGACATTAATTTGGGGACAGGTCGAAAAGCATTAAACATGTATGGCAAATTGGCTAGTTAGCTTGCACTTGCTAGCTAATTTGTCCCATTTAGTTAGCTTGCTCTTGCTAGCTAATTTGTCCCGGGATATAAACATTGAGTTGTTATTTTACCTGAAATGCACAAGGTCCTCTACTCCGACAATTAATCCACACATAAAACGGCCAACCGAATCGTTTCTAGTCATCTCTCCTCTTTCCAGGCTTTTTCATCTTTGAACTTATATGGTGATCGGCATCTAAACTTTCATAGTATTACCACGACGACTGGCAAAACAGTTTGTCTTTCAATCACCCACGTGGGTATAACCAATGAGGAGATGGCACGTGGGTACCTGCTTCTATAAACCAATGAGGAGATGGGAGAGGCAGGACTTTCAGCGCGATCTGCGTCAGAAATAGAAAGGAGTTCTGTTTTAACCCTTGGCATCGCAGACGCTCGTTGGCGCGCACGAGCAGTGTGGGTGCAATAATTGAATAACATGGATTTCTACATTTATTTTGTGACGCTCGCGCACGCGACGTGTCCGGTCTGGTCAGCATGTTAGCAGCGTAATGCTAAACTGTAAAGGTAGATCAAAAAGTTACCGGTATTAATCTACAAAAAATTTGTATAAAAATCTTCTCCTATTTTACTTAGTTGCATATATATTAGGTCTATAACATGTCATTTTTATATTTATTCTATGTGACTTCTCATTCAAACCATTCATGGAGACAATACTGCAGCATGCGGTAGGGAGATTATCCGTTGTGTCTGTGTGTGTGTTTTACAATTCAGGTCACTCCCACATTAGAGACTTTCCTTCTGTCTTTACCTCACATGTGACAGAGGCACAGTTGGTGGCTCTGCACTGTATGAATATGACAGCCATTATCTGTAATCCTCCCTATGGAACACAGAGAACACGATATCTATCTGAGGGAGAATCACAATCAGAATGGAAAGCAATTTAATGAAATGGAATGTTGATAACTAGATTCCTGTTTGTTTCGTTGGAGGACTGCTCAGATCAGTGAGAGAGAGTGTGTGTGTGGATCTGCATTATGCCTGGCTACAAATGTGTATGATTAGGGTTGGTGGAACTACACTCCAGCGGCAAGTTGTGTGTGTGTTTGTGTGTGTGACGCAGTGCTGTGTTGTATGTATCTGTCAGGAGCAGGTGGTGTTTAATGTGGAGATTCAGCTCCATAGGGCTCTCTCTCTCCAGTCACTCACTGTCAGACATTAACACTACACACTGAGCAGAGGTTTAGCACACACACACACGCTGTGGTAATACTGCTGGAGGGCTGCACACAGTCTGTGGACCACACACCCATGCACTGTTGAACACACACGTGCACACAGACACATGGCTGGATGCATTAGTCATTTTCAATAATTCATAGTGAAGGCATAATAAAAGAGGAGAGTTAATTTGTTGACATTGTATCCCATGAGAAGTAATGCAGTAGCTGTCTGTAGTTTAATTCAAGTAATGTTTGACTCTCCTCCTGTGTCATTTTTACAGGGTTATCGTGAGTCACTTCATGGGAAAGCAGGGGAACCGGATGTTTCCATCTAAGCTGGTGCTTGAATTAACCAGAAATGATAACAAGCTCTTATCTTTGCTTGCTTACATTCTCACCTTTTTTTATTTTCAGTGACAGTGAGACTTTTTAAAATGTGTCCTGAATCAAAAGCCTGCTGACTGAGTACCATGCGTGGTTGTCTGCATCTTCTAATGAAGTTGTGAAGTGTCATCGTCCTCACCACCTCTCAGTAGGAATAGGACCGCAATTAAAATCCACAGTGTGTTTTTGGTTGGTGGGATCCAGTCCGTCTCCAGGGAAACCAGAGTGTCACTTGCAAAAGTAAACAAAGGTTTTTTTGAGGCGGCGACTCTACAATTAATAAAAGTCTTCCGGGAGGGACAGCTTGCAACAATTTATGCATCTTGGCAAGCAAAGAAGTGACTGTTCATTGAAATAACATGTGGACACTTAGAAACCAGAGGGAGGGAGGCGTTTGGGGTTGAGGGGAGTGTGTGTGCGTTTGTGGGTAGTAGGTAGTAGGTTTCATTCTGATTAAAGGGAAACATTTCATCCATCCATTGATGCAGTAGCTATGGATAAACATCATAATGACATGGTGGGGTTAGTGCTGGCTCTGCCTTCAGTCAGCTAACAGTCCTCCATTGAGTTGAGTGTCCCACTCCTGGGCTCCTTACCAAATGGCACAGAATGACTACCCCTCACCAGGCCAATCTTTTCTCACCCCTGTCTCTCTGTCTACCCTGTCACACCTCCTGACTCTTGGTTCAGCTCCAACCTAACCCACCAGCTTCTCTTCCCAACACAGCCAAGCCAATACCCCCTCTACTCACCCTGTACAGTTAATACCCCCTCTACTCACCCTGTACAGCCAATACCCCCTCTACTCACCCTGTACAGTCAATACCCACTCTACTCACCCTGTACAGTCAATACCCCCTCTACTCACCCTGTACAGCCAATACCCCCTCTACTCACCCTGTACAGTCAATACCCCCTCTACTCACTCTGTACAGCCAATACCCCCTCTACTCACCCTGTACAGTCAATACCCCCTCTACTCACCCTGTACAGCCAATACCCCCTCTACTCACCCTGTACAGTCAATACCCCCTCTACTCACCCTGTACAGTCAATACCCCCTCTACTCACCCTGTACAGGCAATACCCCCTCTACTCACCCTGCACAGCCAATACCCCCTCTACTCACCCTGCACAGCCAATACCCCCTCTACTTGCCCTGTATCACCCTCCTTCTATGAGCAGATGCCAGGGCTGCTATACAAAGACCTCTGTGTTGGTTGTGGAGGCTAATGTGTGTGTGCGCCTGTGTGTGCAAGTGTTTGTGCACGTGTGTGTGTGCGTGCGTGCGTGCGTGCGTGCGCGGGTGTGTGTGTGTACATGCATTTTGTGTGTAAGTGCTGGTACAGTGTCTATGCGTGTGCCAGATGGCTGCTTGCGATGCAAATGGGCTCAGAAAATGGGAGTCATACCACAGGGGAGAGATGCAACAAGCAGCAAGCCTTGTAGTTCTAGGATGGAGAATCAGAGATCAAACTATGACCAGCTGACCCTTCTCAGAGCTGGGACCCGAGGGCAGGTCTTCCTCGCATTGCCTTAAGGCATTCTGACAGGTGGTAACACACTGTCCAGCATCGTCATTCTGACAGGCGGTAACATACTGCCCAGCATCGTCATTCTGACAGGCGGTAACATACTGCCCAGCATCGTCATTCTGACAGGCGGTAACATACTGCCCAGCATCGTCATTCTGACAGGCGGTAACATACTGCCCAGCATCGTCATTCTGACAGGCGGTAACATACTGCCCAGCATCGGAGGGGAGGGAAGGAACCAACCTCTTTGTTTCATCAACAAATCTGTCACATTTTTAAATAAAACTTTTGTGAAATATCACAACCTCTTACTTTTTAATACAAGGAAACGCGTGTTTTGTAGGTCTCAAATGTTCCTATGCCATTTCATGTCATTTATACATGAAACAAACTGAACACTAATAACTAACTTTATTGATTGTTAGATGGAGAAGATTTGGAAGCGCCGAGGAGAGCGGGAGTGGGATGAGGGGGAGACAGAGAGAGAAGGGACGGTAGGAAACAAAGTAACAGTGAGAGTAGAAGATGCAGATGGAAGGGTGTGGATGTTAGTCTCTTGACCTTTACATTACTAATTGACTCTTCCATTTGTGTCACCACATAGATTAACCATATTGAATAACCACATAGCTTTACCTTAAGCTAAAGTCAGAGAGGTAGGCAGGTAGCCTAGTGGTTAAGAGAGGTTGGGCCAGTAACTGAAAGGCCGTTGGGTCAAATCCCTGAGGCGACTAGGTGAAGGATCATTTGATGTGTCTTTGAGCAAGGCACTTAACCCAATTTGCTCCTGTAAGTCACTGGTTAAGAGCGTCTGCTAAATAACTGAAATGAAAAGCTATGTTTTAATCATGTGGTTGATCCTGGATAGCTGTAGTGAGAAGCTAGCCTGACATGTTAGTCATTTAGCAGACGCTCTTACCTAGAGTGACTTACAGGAGCAATTAGGGTTAAGTGCCTTCCTCAAGGACACATCGACACATTTTTCACCTAGTCAGCTCGGGGATTCGAACTAGTGACCTTTCAGTTACTGGCTCAACGCTCTTAACCACTAGGCTACCTGACAAATACCCTCTAGTCCAAAAGTTGCAATATGACAACATTCAACAGTGTGGACATGGGTATCTATTTCCTTTCTATCTCTAGTGAGGCCTCTGTAACACTACCCTTCCCCTACTCTACTCTCTCTATCTCCTGCTGATACAGTTGAAGTCAGAAGTTTACATACACCTTAGCCAAATACTTTTAAACTCAGTTTTTCACAATTCCTGACATTTAATCCTAGTAAAAGGATCACCACTTTATTTTAAGAATGTGAAATGTCAGAATAATAGTTGAGAGAGTGAAATTATTTCAGCTTTTATTTCTTTCATCACATTCCCAGTGGGTCAGAAATGTACATGCACACAATTAGTATTTGGTAGCATTGCCTTTCAATTGTTTAAAACTTCTTGTCAATAGGGGGGCGCCATTTCGACTTTGTAAAAATTTGTTCCCAAATTAAACTGCCTCGTACTCAATTCTTGCTCGTACAATATGCATATTATTATTACTATTGGATAGAAAACACTCTCTAGTTTCTAAAACCGTTTGAATTATTTCTCTGAGTGAAACAGAACTCATTCTGCAGCACACTTCCTGTCAAGGAGTGAGATTTCTGAAATCGAGGTCTCTGTTTTAGGGTCAGTTTATAAATTCCCATGTAAGCTATGGGGCTACATGCACTGCATACGCCTTCCTCTAGATGTCAGTAAGCGGTGAGAATTTGAATGGAGTGGATTGCACCATCTGGGGCACTATAAAAGCCCGTGGAACGGAAGGTCCGACCTTTTCAACGGGGCGCCTGGCGCAGGAGGGACATCACAATGGCGTCCTGAAAAGCTTTCGTTTTAGCAGTTCTATATCTCCGGCTCTGATTTAATTTGATTTTTGTCTTAAAAACTTCATAAGGTAGTTAATTTAAACCGACTTATAGCAGTTTATATCAGTTTATTGCGATTTTCTGGAATTTCTTTGTGACGCGCTATCACGAGTTGGACACCTTTCCGGCACATAGCTAGCGTTAGCTGCTATTTCTACAGGAGAAGAGGACATCTTTCAACCAAAAGACGATTGTCCTGGAGAAAGGACACCTTGCCCAAGATTCTGATGGAAGCTCGTCAAATAGTAAGAAGTCTTTATGCTGTTAATTCGTATTTATGTTGACAAATGTTAAACAATAATTCCGCCATGAATTTCGGTGCGGTCTCGCTTTAGCGCACGCTGTATGCGCAGTAACGTTAATGTAAAAAATCTAACACAGCGATTGCATTAAGAACTAATTTATCTTTCATTTGCTGTCCAACCTGTATTTTTTAGTCAAGTTTATGATTAGTTATCGATTAGAATAGGTGCCTTTCCCAAGATTTCTCCTGACATTTTCTTTGCAGCTTGGCTACTTTTCTCATTGTATAACCACGATTTGTGCCGCTAAATATGCACATTTTCGAACAAACTCTATATGTATTGTGTAATATGATGTTATAGGACTGTCATCTGAAGAATTCTGAGCAGGTCAGTGAAAAAATTAATATCTTTTGCTGGGTTATACGTTATCGCTATTTTTGGCTTGAATCAATGCTGTTGTGTGGTTTGCTATTGTAGTAAGCTAATATAATGCTATATTGTGTTTTCGCTGTAAAACACTTAAAAAATCTGAAATATTGGCTGGATTCACAAGATGTTTGTCTTTCATTTGCTGTACGCTGTGTATTTTTCAGAAATGTTTTATGATGAGTATTTAGGTAATTCACGTTGCTCTCTGTAGTTATTCTAGTCGCTTTGGTGAGAGTTGTGATGGTGGCTGCAATGGTAAACTATGATTTATACCTGAAATATGCACATTTTTCTAACAAAACATATGCTATACAATAAATATGTTATCAGACTGTCATCTGATGAAGTTGTTTCTTGGTTAGTGGCTATTTATATCTTTATTTGGTCGAATTTGTGATAGCTACTGATGCAGTAAAAAAATGGTGGAGTAAAAAAAGTGGTGTCTTTTGCTAACGTGGTTAGCTAATAGATTTACATATTGTGTCTTCCCTGTAAAACATTTTAAAAATCAGAAATTATGGCTGGATTCACAAGATGTGTATCTTTCATCTGGTGTCTTGGACTTGTGATTTAATGATATTTAGATGCTAGTATTTACTTGTGACGCTATGCTAGGCTATGCTAGTCAGCTTTTTTACTGATGGGGGTGCTCCCGGATCCGGGTTTGGGAGGAATTAGAGGTTAACTTGGGTCAAACATTTCGGGTAGCCTTCCACAAGCTTCCCATAATAAGTTGGGTGAATTTTGTCCCATTCCTCCTGACAGAGCTGGTGTAACTGAGTCAGGTTTGTAGGCCTCCTTGCTCGCACACGCTTTTTCAGTTCTGTCCACAAATTTTCTATAGGATTGAGGTCAGAGCCTTGCGATGGCCACCCCAATACCTTGACTTTGTTGTCCTTAAGCCATTTTGCCACAACTTTGGAAGTATGCTTGGGGTCATTGTCCATTTGGAAGACCCATTTGCGACCAAGCTTTAACTTCCTGACTGATGTCTTGAGATGTCGCTTAAATATATCCACATAATTTTCCTGCCTCATGATGCCATCTATTTTGTGAAGTGCACCAGTCCCTCCTGCAGCAAAGCACCCCCACAACATCATGCTGCCACCCCCGTGCTTCACGGTTGGGATGGTGTTCTTCGGCATGCAAGCCTCCCCCTTTTTCCTCCAAACATAACGATGGTCATTATGGCCAAACAGTTCTATTTTTGTTTCATCAGACCAGAGGACATTTCTCCAAAAAGTACGATCTTTGTCCCCATGTGCAGTTGCAAACCGTAGTCTGTCTTTTTTATGGCAGTTATGGAGCAGTGGCTTCTTCCTTGCTGAGCGGCCTTTCAGGTTATGTCGATATGGGACTCGTTAAACTGTGGATATAGATACCTTTGTACCTGTTTCCTCCAGCATCTTCACAAGGTCCTTTGCTGTTGTTCTGGGATTGATTTGCACTTTTCACACCAAAGTACGTTCATCTTTAGGAGACAGAACACGTCTCCTTCCTGAGCGGTATGACGGCTGCGTTGTCCCATGGCATTTATACTTGCGTACTATTGTTTGTACAGATGAACGTGGTACCTTCAGGCGTTTGGAAATTGCTTCCAAGGATGAACCAGACTTGTGGAGGTCTACATTTTTTTTTCTGAGGTCTTGGATGATTTCTTTTGATTTTCCCATGATGTCAAGCAAAGAGGCACTGAGGTTGAAGGTAGGACTTGGAATACATCCACAGGTACACCTCCAATTGACTCAAATTATGTCAATTAGCCTATCAGAAGCTTCTAAAGTCATGATGGAATTTTATGGAATTTTCTGTAAACTTCTGACCCACTGGAATTGTGATACAGTGAATTATAAGTGAAATAATCTGTCTGTAAACAATTGTTGGGAAAATTACTTGTGAAATGCACAAAGTAGATGTCCTAACCAACTTGCCAAAACTTTAGTTTGTGTCACGATCGTCGTAAGAAGCGGACCAAAGCGCAGCGTGGTTTGAAAACATTCTTCTCAGTTTAATGAAGAACACTTAAACAAACTTACAAAACAAAACGAATAAAACGAACGTGACCGCTATATAAACAATGTGCTAACATGCAACATAACATAGACAATAACCCACAATACAAAACAGGCTACCTAAATATGGTTCCCAATCAGAGACAACGCAAAACACCTGTCTCTGATTGAGAACCATATCAGGCCAAACACATAGAAATATACAAACCAGACATACAACATAGAATGCCCACACAGATCACACCCTGACCAACCAAAACATAAAACATACAAAGCAAACTATGGTCAGGGCGTGACAGTTTGTTAACAATACATTTGTGGAGTGGTTGAAAAATGAGTTTTAATGACTCCAACCTAAGTGTATGTAAACTTCTGACTTCAACTGTACCTATAGTAATGGTCAGAAGAAAATGCCCATTTGTTTCCATAGTTCTCTCAATGACCAAAGTAAAGAGACGTTCCATAATAGATTGGACATAAAGGAAGTGTTTTCCTCTAAACTCTCTCTCTCTCTCTCTCTCTCTCTCTCTCTCTCGGGCTCTCGGGCTCTCTCGATCTCTCTCTCTCGGGCTCTCTCGATCTCTCTCTCGAGGGCTCTCTCGATCTCTCTCCCTCTTGCTCTCTTTCTCTCTCTCTCTCTCTCTCTCTCTTGAGGGCTCTCTCTTTTTCTCTTTCACCCTGGACTGAAGCTCAAGCAGAGGTTTTTAATTGATGGTTTTTTTCTCCCTCTATTTTTTGGTTTCACTTAATGAGCAGAGCAGGCTTGAATCTCTGTATAAAAATGTGAAGCCCTTAGCTTGCTACTTTCAGCTACCCTGCCCCTCCATCCACCCGTCTGCCCTGTAGCTGGTTCCATTGGAGTCCAGCTAATTACTGTGGTTATCTAGGGCTCCCCCACCGCTAGATTCTAATTTCAAATAGCCTATGGTGCTTGGTGGTAGCGCAGTCAGGCAGTGTGCTACGTAGCAACGCAGGACCCTTTCCATTTCAGACACCTCATTAACGCTGCCTCCAAAACCAATCAGTCCGACTCTACATAGGTAGACTGGATCCTATGGAGCTCTCCTCGCGTGACGCCACTGATTACTACAGCTCATTTGCAACAAAAACACCCAATGATTTACTTAACACAAGGCTTCTAATGCATGCCGAATCTGACGGACGGACGGATGCTGAATGAAATCTGTGTGTAGGTGTGTACCGTAACTGTTACAGCCTTGTTGTGAGCTGAGCTCTTGCCTTCTGGAAGGTTCCTCTTGTTGACCTACTACTCTGTTGAGAGATGGGGTGTGAATCAGCAGGAGGGAGGGAGGGAAGGAGGGAGAGATGAGCCTGTCTACAAGCTGCTACAGAGGACCGGGGCCCAGCTGGCCCTGGAGTGGTGCAGGTAAAGCACTGACATGTCATTTAATATGTGGAGAGACAGGAGCACTGGGACTCTCATTATCGATCTGCAACACAGTTTGATTCACTGAAGTTAAGTTCCATGTTGCCATAACAACACTTGAAAGAGTAGATTTAGGTAGTTGGAGTGTGTGTTTGGATGTGGGAAGAGAGGACAGAGGAGGAGAGGACGACGAGGATTCTGCTGGTCTGGATGAGACTGGAAGAGAGGGAGGAGGAAGGAGGACAGGACACGTCATGGACATTAGAAGAACTTGAAGGGCTTGTAACAGAGAGAGGAGAGGATGGATCTTTCTTGAGCTGGCTCTTTGTTTTGGGGGTTTGCTTCTCACATGGGAATTTTTCATGTTTGTGTTAGATAGTCATCACCATAAAATATTTGAGGAAATACTGATGGATACTGTAAGCTTAATCAGTCATGTTCTATGCACAGTAGAACATATTGTATGTTCTATATGAGCAGTTTTGCTTTTCAGTGAGGAAGAGTATGTCTTATAAGGTCACTAAATGGGAATATGAAGTGGATCCAGTCTTTTGATGTTAGAAAAGAGACTCCTAGATGGAGCCAGTCAGGCTATTGTAGTGCGAGGGAGGATCTCAGTTTCAGACAGTTCTCTAAGATGGCCACCAGATGACACACTTTCACCCATCAGCCAGCCAGTCACTTTACATGACAAGGTCAGACAGAGAGAGGGGAAGGTTTGGGTGAGAGACCCCTAACCAGTGGTTTGTGCCCCTCCCCCTGAACACATCCTCAAACACAGAATTACAAAAATAATCCTTATAGAATGACGTATATAATAGGCTACATATCGAATTATAGGATCTATGCTCAAACACCTGTTTCTAGTGAGGAGTCAGAATGCAGTCTTTCGCCAGAACCATCAAATATTCAGTAGGCTAATTGGGTTTTTAAAAGCTTTCTTGTTTGTTCAGTCTGTAGAATAGCCTTAAACTATTTGACAGATAACCTTCTGCGTATCAAATAGGCTTCGTTGGCAGTTCCTAAAATCTAGGGAGGATATAGGGAATTGAAGGCATTGAGATTCTGAACTTTATGATTTCCAAATATTTTTTTGTCAGCACTTCTGATGGAGTCTAATTATACCATATGCATAATTCAGAAATACAAATATCGTTGTTGACAAGAGGAACGCATATCATTTACAAGTCTGTCCAGTTGGGCTAAATTCAGGCCTGGGAATTATTCAAGAGATGAATTAGTAAAGCATTGCCCTGACTGGCTCATTGCTTTTTCATCAATGACACTGCAGTTGAACACAACCCAAGTGATTATCATGCCCCGGAGAGAGAGCTATGAGAGAGAACAGTGCAGCTTATGCAAAGGTTAGAGCTCTCAGAGAGGAGAAAAACACTTCCTCTTCAGAAGTGATCATTTAGATGTATTCATGTTGAATGTGATGGTAAATGAAATTACAATAGGTCCACACACCACATTTTAGAATATAGTATATATTTGTCTCTAATTCAAGATGCACATAACGGTTGGTATTTCATATCCAATCCTGTTGAAATAGCACTCTCATGTACACATAGCCCACTTGAAAGCGAAATTCATACAGAAACCAACCATCCATGTTCAGTATTAGCGACTGTATGTTTTAAGGTCTATTTGGTCTTTTACTCATAGAAGGGCAAACAGGTTGAGTCAATATGCTGAGATAAAAGCTGTGGTGGCTGGCAGGCATGAAACACTCTTTGAGTGGGAGGAGGTTCACAGGATAGTGGATTGGGGATGGACGGAGGGCTGGACTGATGAGGGGATGGATGGACTGATGAGGGGATGGGTGGAGGGCTGGACTGATGAGGGGATGAAGGGAGGGCTGGACTGATGAGGGGATGGATGGAGGGAGGGCTGGACTGATGAGGGGATGGATGGACTGATGAGGGGATGGATGGGGGAAAGGCAGGACTGATGAGGGGATGGATGGGTGGAGGGTCAGACTGATGAGGGGATGGATGGAGAGGTGGAGTGATGAGGGGATGGATGGAGGGAGGGATGAGGGGATTGATTGGGGGCCAGTGGTTGGGTCACTAGTATGGTGGTGACTAGACCCCAGGCTAGACAGAGCTCTAGTGTACTTGTTTAAACAGGGATACCCAGGCTAGACTGAACTTTAGTGTACTTGTATATACAGGGATACCCAGGCTACACAGAACTCTAGTGTACTTGTATGTACAGGGATACCCAGGCTAGACAGAACTCTAGTGTACTTGTTTAAACAGGGATACCCAGGCTAGACTGAACTTTAGTGTACGTGTATGTACAGGGATACCCAGGGAATTCCTGAGCCTGTCTTTTCTTTCCAGGGCCATGACTCTGAAACCTAGTAGAAGCTTATTTCCTATCCCTCTCTTTACCCCTCTCTTTCCTCTGTCCCCTCTCTTTCCCCTCTCTCTTTCTCTCTCTCTCTCTATATATATATCTTTCTCCCTCCTCTCTCTGTGTCTCTTTAGTTCTCTCTCTCCTCTTCCTCCTCTCCTTCCTCTCTCGTTCTTGTTCTCTCTTTCAACCACCTCCCTCTCATATTCCTCTCTCTACCTCTCTCTTCACTCTCTTACTCCTCCTCTCTCAACCCCCCCCCCCCCCCCCCCCTCGTTAGCCCATTGAAAACATTTGATTTCCCCGTAGCTAGGCGATTGAGCAGAATTAGCATTTCATCCAGAAGAAGCACTGTGGGAACTTTGCAAAGTTTACTCATACAGCATGAAAGCAATGTTGGGGGGTTGTGCTTGCTGCTCTAATTGTTAGCAAATACTTCCATGGCATTGAAGTTGGCAGAGGGAGAGGGAAAACGCACCGTGACGGGTATAGTGCTGACTTATTAGGAAGACAAATTACAGATGGTTTGGTTGATTTAAGATTACTTTTAGGCTGAAGGACAATTGTAATGGCATTTTGATGTAGTGATGTCATTTTGTCCCGCTGTTATTTCTCCTTCTGAAGAGAACTGTTTGCTCCTCTGAATGGCAAGGCAAACAACATGGTTGTCTTTTTCTCCTTTCAACGCTGGCCAAAACGCCCAGGGCCTCCGAGTCCGCAGCCAGCCAGCCACAGACAGTCAAATACCCATCCTGCTATGTGCGCCACACTGTAGTTTCCATACTCTCTCTCTCTCTCTCTATTCGTAGATGGAGCCCCTCCCCAATGCAACGCAGTCACAAACAACATGTACAAACTAACCATGTAGCTTAGAGACAGATAGCGACAAGGTGACTTTTTCCTGTAGATTTAAATATCAACACATTTCCTGTAGTCTTTGTTAGCCGCCAAGTCATTAGGAATGACATCCTAATCAGATGGCACTTGATTCTCTATGTAGTACACTACTTTTGACCAGGGCTTTGGTCAAATGTCGTGCACTATATAGGGATAGGGAGCCATTTGGGATGCAGCCTCTGTCATCTATTTAGGTAAGCTCCAGCCAACCTGACAGTCAGACACACACACAGAGAGAAATGAATACCAAGCCAGAGAACGAAGAAGAAAAAGATCCTTAATTAATACATTTCCATGCCTCAGAACACAGAAAAGACACAGAGCTATGCGCCGATCCTAATTTACAATGTCATTGTCTAAATGTGTTTTTCTTTATTTCTAAATTATAATTTTTTTAAATAAAAAAATACCCTTCTAAAAAATACTGATTGAAATGTTAAATCACTTTAAGTTCCCACATAAAAGCATCAGGCTTGGAAATGGTAATACTCTAGGTGGATTGGGACTGTGAGAGAGTGAGTGAGAGAGTTTCAGTTTGAAGGTGTGTTCTCTGCTCTGTGAAGTAGATCCCCCAGCTCTGAGGCAGTGCTGCAGTGTTGTGGAGCTCCTCAGGGACGCCCCGTCTCACCTGCTGTTTGACGAAATGTGTAGAAGCAGCTCTAGCAGCAATTCAAAGACACTCACTCAGATTGAGGAGAAATATTGAATATAACACAACCAGGGTCAAGTACCCGCAATGTAAAGATGTTTTCTAACTGTTCAGGGGTTTCCATGCATGGATGGAGTTCTAGACCTATTTCTCCGTTAGCTGAAGCATGTTTCTTCCTAGGAGTCTAGATGCATCAGTAACTATATGAGAAGTGAGTAAACCACAGGAGGTTGGTGGCACCTTCATTGGGTAGGACGGGCTTGTGGTAATGACTGGAGTGGAATCAGTGGAATGGTACCAAACACATGGTTTCCAGATGTTTGATGCCATTCCATTTGCTCTGTTCCGGCCATTATTATGAGCTGTTCTCACCTCAGCAGCCTCCACTGGAGCAGACGTTACCAAAATGGTCATGTAAAGGGCTTATCTTTTGATTACTGCGTGCTGTTACAATTCATAGTGATCTGTTTGCATCTTTGTCAGTTTCTTCATTTTCTGCCACCTGACTTTTATAAGACACATTCAGCTTCTCATTATAAAGCACTTTGACCCTAGAGCTCGGCTTGTCAAATACCTCTAGGCTCAATCCCATTATAGATGTCCACGGATGTTGTCGTCCCCCCCCCCCCCCCCGCCCCCCGCGGCAAGAGAGAGTCGAGGGAGAGAGAGAGTAAGAGAAGAGAGAGGAGCGGCCACTCCTGATTGCAGCTATTTTCCAAAGGCTTTTTTTCATTCAGTTCAATCCCCCCCACTCTCTCTCTCTCTCTTTCTATCTTGCTCTTTCTCTCCTTCACTGTGGACGGACAGGGCTAGGAGGAGGAATTCAACTATTTTCAGTCAGCCATGCTCCTAGCCGCTCCAAGGAAGGCTCTTTAATGATCTTTAAAAATGAACAATTAATTGTCTGCTAAGAAATGCTTCGTTTGGACTGAGACATTAAGAGAGAGAGAAAAAGGAGGGAGGGATTTTTATCCGTCCTCTCCCTTGCTCTCTCTCTCTCTCTCTCTCTCTCTCTCTCTCTCTCTCTCTCTCTCTCTCTCTCTCTCTCTCTCTCTCTCTCTCTCTCTCTCTCTCTCTCTCTCTCTCTCTCTCTCTCCATCGTCCTCATCTTCAAAGTAAACTTTTTCTTGTATTACAGTGACAAAGGAGCCACTGGGTGCTGCCCTTCATCAGAGAGAGGGAGCTCCTTGGCCTGTTTCCGAGGCTAGTCTTTTTCAGGGAGGACGCAAGGCGTCTAGAAAGAGGACTGTTGAGGACCTCGATTCAATCCATCCATCCATTCATCCATCCATCCATCTATAGGGTCTAAATTCATCTCCATCGTTCCTGCTCATCAGTCACAATAAGACAGCCCCAATGGTCAGAGAGGAGAGGGTCTGGGAGAGGAGAGGGTCTGGAAGAGGAGAGGGTCTGGGAGAGGATAGGGTCTGGGAGAGGAGAGGGTCTGGAAGAGGATAGGGTCTGGAAGAGGATAGGGTCTGAAAGAGGAGAGGGTCTGGGAGAGGAGAGGGTCTGGGAGAGGAGAGGGTCTGGGAGAGGAGAAGGGCTGTGGGAAAACCTTCCACATGGATATAAAATGCTGCTCTTTCGCAGCACAAACCGCTGGTGATTTAATTAGAATTCAATTATTAATGAGGAATACTAAAAAAATATACTTTTGGTCATGTAGTGTATGTGGACACCTGCTAGTCGAACATCTCATTCCAAAATCATGGGCATTAATATGGAGTTGGTCCCCCCTTTGCTGCTATAACAGCCTCCACTCTTCTGGGAAGGCTTTCCACTTGATGTTGGAATATTGCTGCAGGGACTTGCTTCCATTCAGCCACAAGAGCATTAGTGAGGTCAATCACTGATGTTGGGTGATTAGGCCTGGCTCTCAGACAGTGTTCCAATTCTTCCCAAAGGTGTTCGATGGGGTTGAGGTCAGGTCTCTGCGCAGGCCAGTCAGGTTGTTCCACACCAATCACGACAAACCATTTATGTATGGACCTCACTTTGTGCACAGGGGCATTGTCATACTGAAACAGGAAAGGGCCTTCCCCAAGCTCCTGACAAACAATTATTGTGCTGACGTTGCTTCCAAAGACAGTTTGGAACTCGGTAGTGAGTGTTGCAACCGAGGACAGACGATTGTTACGCGCTTCAGCACTCTGCGGTCCCGTTCTGTGAGGTTGTGTGGCTTACCACTTCGTGGCTGAGCCGTTGTTGCTCCTAGACATTTCCACTTAATAACAATAACAGCACTTACAGTTGACCGGGGCAGTTCTAGCAGGGCATAAATTTGACAAACTGACTTGTTGGAAAGGTGGCATCCTATGACGGTGCCACATTGAAAGTCACTGAGATCTTCATTAAGGCCATTCTACTGCAAATATTTGTCTATGGTGATTGCATGGCTGTGTGCTTGATTTTATACACCTGTCATTAACGGGTGTGGCTGAAATAGCCGAATCCACTCATTTGAAGGGGTGTCCACATACTTTTGTATATATAGTGTAGTTTTATGATCTTCTATTAGTAGATCAAATATTTGTCATTTAATTTATATCATGGATAATGCAACGTAGGACCATTTAACAATGCATGGCTATGTAATATGATTTCCCAGGTAATTCAAATGGAATAAGATAGAAGAAAGAAACCTATTCAAAATCTTCAAATGTAATTTACTCGGACAGTTCTGCCAATTTCAAATGACACTGCAGATATAAAATGTTTCCCATCTACTTGAAAGGTACCATGTATACTGCTCAGGTCCGTGTGATATTCATGTACATGGCACATTGTGGAGCAAAGTTATTACAGTATGTCTACTGTTTTATTCAGCTAGACAGGTGGCAGCCAACCCTCCCAGTGTGTTCAGCTGCCTGGTTTATGCTTTCCTGTAGGATATACATTTGTGATTAAACAAACTGTGCTGCTTAGCGATGCCTACCACCCAGCCAAGCACTCCTTCTTGGTCTCACTGAGGCCCAGCCAGGCAAAACGATCCATAGTTTGGGGTTTTTCTCCCTCACAAAAAAAATGGTTGTCTTGGCTGATTGCATTGTTTCTTGTGTTTGTCTGGTAAAGACAAATACCAACCAGGCTTGGAGAGGAGTGGAGCAATGTGGGTTTTGGGGTTTGAACCCTTTCTCTCCTCTCTCTCTCTCTCTCTGTCTTTCTCTCTGTATCTCTCTCTCTCCCTCCCTCGTTCTCACTCTCTCTCGCTCTTTCCTTCTATCTATCTATCTCTCTCTCTCACTCTCTTTCCTCTCACTCTCCTCTCTATCAGATTCCTTCACACTGCATGCAGCTGAGCTTAGGACCCAGGGCTGGGATAAAGACTGTCTTTGTTTGCCACTGAATGGCATTAGCCATGGGCTGCCTATGGGGAGAGAGAGAGAGGGAGAGAGAGAGAGAGAGAGAGAGAGAGAGAGAGAGAGAGAGAGAGAGAGAGAGAGAGAGAGAGAGAGAGAGAGAGAGATTATTCAACAAAAGTCCAACAGAGTGGTTGTTACAAAGAGAATAAAAAAATATTTTGACCCTGATCACAGAATTTCAAACGAGAAGCTATTGTAAGGAGTTAGATGTCCAGCAGCAAGTATTTTTTCCCCAAATATATCAAAGACCCTGCTGTTCCTTTTTTCTTTACCAATCTCTGGGCTGACTGGGTGCTTCTTTGTCTATTGATCCTCTTGAGTTTCTCATTAGCACTTTGGAAATCTGTGTAATGCATCCTTATTGGACAGAATGATGGAGGGAGGGACGTAGAGGGGAGGATTCCGTCTTGCTGTCCACCTAGTGTTATCACTACTGTCTGCAGTTATGCCAGTGACAGAATTCCCATGGTTCCTTGGGCCACAGGTCAGAATTCACATTGTATGGGCCAATAGCATCCTACACTTCTCTTGACTCAACCTTTTCTCTGAATTCATGGTTCCCTGAATGATCACATTGTTTATCCAATTTGTTTGCTTCTTTTAAAGTTTTTTTTCGTCTTCTGTGTGTCTTTCATTAAACACAGAAAGATTCCACGCTAGATGAAATCTGGAACAGCCAGTGGAAATTCTCCTGGGTCTGTAGCTGACCCCAGAGTGACTGGGCACCTTGTTCTTTAACACTAAGAAGCAGGGGGAAAATAAACTCTTGACTCACTGTGAGCTCAATGTGAGCCTTCTATACCAGTTGTAAAATGGCTTATTCTTCTGGTCACCATGGTGACAATTAACAGTGTTTCAAGGCCTTTTGTTCCAGACCCATTTGAGCAGAATTTTTTCAACCGGGGTGATTTTCATTACTCACACGCACGCACGCACGCACGCACACACACACACACACACAAAACCCCACTCAACAACTTAGTGCTTCCATTTTTCAAAAACAGTCTAGAATTATCTCTGAATCAAGGGTTCGATGTTTTCTTTTCCTCTTAAAGAACACACTGAATATTTCTTCCTGTTCTTTCATGGCTGGAGCTTGTCCATCTATCAGGGAGACAGAGCCCCTCTCTCATCAGCTGCAGGGGCTCTCTCTCTCTCTCATCAATGGAGGGTTTCTCTCTCCTCCTCTCCTCTCCAGCTCGTCTTCCTCTCCTTTGACTCTGTCAACAGCAAATTGTAGATAGTGAGGATGTTGGCTTGGCACGACGTCAATGAACGCCCCCCCGCCCCCAAATTGATGAAGTAATTATCATCTTTGTTGGCTTTGTTGTCTTTAGACTTTGTTGGTAAAAGAGATCATATTCCCCATAGAGGATTCTCTTGAGTCAATCTCTACCACCACAACATGCTATTTTGCCAGTTAGAGGTGGCCCATTCCATTGCTAGGCTTTACAAGCATTGAGATTTGCAAGCTTAGTATTTACAAGCACTGGAATGTGTGAATATTCTCATTTAATGTCATCTTTATGATTAATATGTGGTCATGTTTGACCTGTAAAGAATTTGGATTATGTTAAGATGTTAACTGTGAGTTTTCATAGTGCCTGGTTCATGGTGGCTGGCAGTAATGTGTTAACTATATAACTGTGTATAAATTCATTTAAATACGGAGGCATCCAACTCACTTCATGGAGTCGTACTTCTGTTGTCTCAACACATTACAAACTCTGAAAAGAAAATAAACTTTACTTTAATAGATAAGATGAATCTACAAAAATGCATTAAATGTTTTCATGTATGACTGCATTTCTGCTGACATTTCCAGTCTTTTGTACTTACTCATTAATATGTGAAATGAATTAAAGTTATGATTCCTTGATGATTTTTGCTCATCTTTTTACCACGTGACTCTCTTTTTTTGGTGAGCACACAGTTATATTCCATTGCCCCCACCCCCCACTGACACTATACACCTGTAAATCTAACATATTTTTCCTAAAACTCTTGTTTTAACAAGCATCAAGTCTTAAAGCTGTGCTCTCAAATGTTGTGCACAGGTGTACTATATTACTTTGTCCTGTGATCCTACCAAAGCTATTTCACAACTTTATTTAAGGTATGCAGATCCTTGGCTATTCTAGCGTTGACACCAGACTGGGGGCTGTAACTCACCAGTGCATTCAGTGTATTTGATCAAAGATCCTTCTCAGCATTAATCTCCCAGTTCTGGATCTCATGCATTTTAATCACTTATCTACTTTATTCTCCTGCAATGTTTTGACTTTCCATCAATGGTGTGCCATTTCTAAACACAAGAAGACTCCTGAAATCAATATTTGCTGTCAGCAAATAAATTGGATTATTTCCTGATAGTTAGAAGGTAACACATTTACTTTTACAGGTGGCACTATTAAACATCAGAAAGGGATGGATAGCTTTAGAGGAAGTGTGATACAGTCTCCAATAAAAAAAAACAACAATGAAAAATGGTTCCTGGACAGATGACAGTTAGAAAACGGAAAAAACAGTAGCTCATTTAAATATTAAAATGTGGCTGGGCTGTAATGATAAATGACAACCAAAAACTAGAATCAAGTAGCTATTGATGCAGAAAATGAAACGGGAGGGAAGAGAGAGAAATTAACCAAAAAGATGTGAGATTGAAGAGCGTAAATTTTCATACTGTTACAGTAAGCTTTTCCTCAGCAATTTAACTGAAAATGTCAGTTTTTAAACATATTCCATTCTATAATATGTATAGTTTATCTACACAAAATGAGAGTTCTGTCCAATTACATTCCTGTTGAAAGAATGTATTACTGATGTCCTTCTCTGAAGAAGTTCCTTGTTGGTGTATATACACAAACACAATGTAGGTTTCCATCCAATTGGCGACAGATTTTCATGCAAATATTAAAAAATCTGCATAAAAACAAAATGCTAATTTTCCCACCAGAGATGTTTTCATCAAATGTACTTGTTGCGTCTAAAAGGCTGTTTGTGATGACTTAGTGCACATACATTTCGCAGTTAAATTCCCATGTACTGAGTAAAAAATACAAGTTAAATGGGTTTCCATCACATTTTCAACACTTCTGATGGTTTTGACACTGGAAATGTTGCATTATATAGCAAATGTGTCCTGTCTGGTCTCGCACGTGTGCTCCAGCCAACAGCTCGATCGCAGATACAGTGCAGGTATGGCCTACATGATGAGATTATTATGGACGAAAGAGTGAGATTATTTTTATTTCTCAAAAGGATGCCAAGTATTGATCATCATGTCATCAGAATAAGACCTTAGATATTTATGGGAAAGGAGCATCAAGCTCATCACTGCAATTTCACCACTCTGTGAAATTCATCAGAACTTATTTCATATGTAGTTTAATAAACTGCATGCATTCGCAATGGGAGGACTACACAACATATCATCGAGTGACTCCAAGTTTACTTCGATATGATGGTTATTGTATCAATATTTTCACATAAAGGCGTTTCCACCGCCATTTCTCGCATAATCTAGTGTATTTTGTTTTATCGACATTTGGAAAGTTTACCGACAAAATCAGGCCTGTCGTGACGTTTTTCATCCAACATGTAGCTACTGTACTATACACAGTTGAAGTCAGAAGTTTACATACACCTTAGCCAAATACATATAACTCAGTTTTTCACAATTACTGACATTTAATCCTAGTAAAAATTCCCTGTTTTAGGTAAATTAGGATCACCACTTTATTTTAAGAATATGAAATGTCAGAATGGGTCAGTGGGTCAGAAGTTTACATACACTCAATTAGTATTTGGTAGCATTGCCTTTCAATTGTTTAACTTGGGTCAAATGTTTCGGGTAGCCTTCCACAAGCTCCCCACAATACGTTGGGTGAATTTTGGCCCATTCCTCCTGACAGAGCTGGTGTAACTGAGTCAGGTTTGTAGGCCTCCTTGCTTGCACACGCTTTTTCAGTTCTGCCCACAAATTTTCTATAGGATTGAGGTCAGGGCTTTGTGATGGCCACTCCAATACCTTGACTGTGTTGTCCTTAAGCTATTTTGCCACAACTTTGGAAGTATACTTGGGGTCACTGTCCATTTGGAAGACCCATTTGCGACCAAGCTTTAACTTCCTGACTGATGTCTTGAGATGTCGCTTAAATATATCCACATAATTTTCCTGCCTCATGATGCCATCTATTTTGTGAAGTGCACCAGTCCCTCCTGCAGCAAAGCACCCCCACAACATCATGCTGCCACCCCCGTGCTTCACGGTTGGGATGGTGTTCTTCGGCATGCAAGCCTCCCCCTTTTTCCTCCAAACATAACGATGGTCATTATGGCCAAACAGTTCTATTTTTGTTTCATCAGACCAGAGGACATTTCTCCAAAAAGTATTATCTTTGTCCCCATGTGCAGTTGCAAACCGTAGTCTGGTTTTTTTATGGCGGTTTTGGAGCAGTGGCTTCTTCCTTGCTGAGCGGCCTTTCAGGTTATGTCGATATAGGACTCGTTTTACTGTGGATATAGATACTTTTGTACCTGTTTCCTCCAGCATCTTCACAGGGTTCATTTGCTGTTGTTCTGGGATTGATTTGCACTTTTCGCACCAAAGTACGTTCATCTCTAGGAGACAGAACGTGTCTCCTTCCTGAGCGTTATGACGGCTGCGTGGTCCCATGGTGTTTATACTTGCGTACTATTGTTTGTACAGATGAACGTGGTACCTTCAGGCATTTGGAAATTGCTCCCAAGGTTGAACCAGACTTGTGGAGGTCTACAATATATATTTTACAATATAATATACATTTCTTTTGATTTTCCCATGATGTCAAGCAAAGAGGCACTGAGTTTGAAGGTAGGCCTTGAAATACATCCACAGGTACACCTCCAATTGACTCAAATGATGTCAATTAGCCTATCAGAAGCTTCTAAAGCCATGACATAATTTTCTGGAATTTTCCAAGCTGTTTAAATGCACAGTCAACTTAGTGTATGTAAACTTCTGACCCACTGGAATTGTGATACAGTGAATTATAAGTGAAATAATCTGTCTGTAAACAATTGTTGGAAAAATGATGTCCTAACCGACTTGCCAAAACTATAGTTTGTTTACAATACATTTGTGGAGTAGCTGAAAAATGAGTTTTAATGACTCCAACCTAAGTGTAGGTAAACTTCGGACTGTAGAAGGCTGGATGGAGACCTGCTTACAGACGCAGAGTTAAACACACACATGCTCAGTTTATGGCACAAAATATCAGCTCTTGTATAATTATAAATGTTTGTTTGCCTTTATGTGCAGCAGGGGGGCTGCAGTGTTCATCAGTGTAATGGATGACATGGTCAGTGCTGTGTTCACCAGTGTAATGGATGACATAGTCAGTGCTGTGTTCACCAGTGTAATGGATGACATAGTCAGTGCTGTGTTCACCAGTGTAATGGATGACATAGTCAGTGCTGGGTTCACCAGTGTAATGGATGACATAGTCAGTGCTGTGTTTACCAGTGTAATGGATGACATAGTCAGTGCTGTGTTCACCAGTGTAATGGATGACATAGTCAGTGCTGTGTTTACCAGTGTAATGGATGACATAGTCAGTGCTGTGTTCACCAGTGTAATGGATGACATAGTCAGTGCTGGGTTCACCAGTGTAATGGATGACATAGTCAGTGCTGTGTTTACCAGTGTAATGGATGACATAGTCAGTGCTGTGTTCACCAGTGTAATGGATGACATAGTCAGTGCTGTGTTCACCAGTGTAATGGATGACATAGTCAGTGCTGTGTTCACCAATGTAATGGATGACATAGTCAGTGCTGTGGATCTTGAGCAACTCTGCTCTACAGTATGTACTGTATGTAGTGTGCAGACAATGTCTCAGCCATGTCTCAGCCATGTCTCTTCCATGTGTCTGTCCCCAGGGGAACAGTGTAGAGATGAGGATGTGGCTCCCTAAGAAGACACACCTCCTGGGCTGGGCCGAGAGCCTGCAGAGGAGCGGAGCACAGCTGCCCCCGGACTTCCACGAGCGAGTCAATGCCATGACACACAAATGGGACCAGCTACAGGTGAACACACACACACAGTACCTCTATTACACCTCTTCCTCTACTGTTAATGCACCAGATGCAGAAAAGAGTGAGATTGTTTTTATTGTCAAAAGGCAGCCAAGTATGGGGCGGCAGGTAGCGTTGGGCCAGTAACCGAAAGGTTGCTAGATCGAATCCCCGAGCTGACAAGGTAAAGATCTGTCGTTCTGCCCCTGAACAAGGCAGTTAACCCACTAGGCCGTCATTGTAAATAAAAATGTGTTCTTAACTGACTTGCCTAGTTTAAATAAAGGTTAAATAAATTACAAATTAAAAAGGGGACAGAATGGGTCAACATGATGATATTACCTCTTCTGGGTAACTCATTGTTGCCTGCATAAATAAAACAGTTGATCTGCCTGTCCACCCAGTCAGTTCTGTCAGACTCCTGTGCACTAATGCAGGTCAATATCCCACCTAAGAACCTGGTTGCATTCCAAATGGCAGCCTATTTCCTATGTAGTACACTACCATAGGGCTCTGGTCAAAAGTAGTGCACTAAATAGGGAATAGGGTGCCATTTGGGACATAGCTCTTCTCTTTCTTAGCAGGGAACCCTATGGAGATTTAGCTGGCTAGCAGCTCAATTGAAGTGAGTAAATTAGGATAAACCCTGGCTGCTACACCTCTGAAATGATGAACAGGGCTGGGGCTCCTTCTCCTTCTCCCACCCCTAAACCCTGTTATCTATGCAACACATACACAATACAAATCAGGCATCACCAAATGCAGTACAGTAGGTGCCCTGCCTTGTATACCCCCCGCCATCCACCCCCCTGTTTAGAGGGGGGCAGCTCATCTTTAAACCCAAGCTTGGATCTCAGCCAGGAAACCAGGAGATGGTATCGGATCGGAGACGCCTGCCTGCTCTAGTCTTGATGATCCTGTTAATGGTACGACATGGATGGCTTGTTGATCCTTATCAGACCGACTGGGGTTCAACTGTGTATTGCTCTTGTAGGCTAATTTTAGGTTAATCTCTGATCATCTAATCTCTAAACATGAAAAATATGATTGCCACTCTCAATTAGCAGGGCATGTTCCTGTTCTAGCACTGGTCTCAGCAGCCTCTCTCTCCTCCCATCCATGCCCTCTCTCTCCTCCCATCCATGTCCTCTCTTTCCTCCCATCCATGTCCTCTTTCTCTCCTCCCATCCATGCCCTCTCTCTCTTCTCCCATCCATGTCCTCTCTTTCCTCCCATCCGTCCTCTCTCTCTCCTCCCATCCATGTCCTCTTTCTCTCCTCCCATCCATGCCCTCTCTCTCTCCTCCCATCCATGTCCTCTCTTTCCTCCCATCCATCCTCTCTCTCTCCTCCAATCCATGCCCTCTCTCTCTCCTCCCATCCATGCCCTCTCTCTCTCCTCCCATCCATGTCCTCTCTTTCCTCCCATCTGTCCTCTCTCTCTCCTCCCATCCATGTCCTCTCTCTCTCCTCCCATCCATGTCCTCTCTTTCCTCCCATCCATGTCCTCTCTCTCTCCTCCCATCCATGTCCTCTCTTTCCTCCCATCCATGTCCTCTCTCTCTCCTCCCATCCATGTCCTCTCTCTCTCCTCCCATCCATGTCCCCTCTCTCCCCTCCCATCCATGTCCTCTCTCCCTCCTCCCATCCATGTCATCTCTTTCCTCCCATCCATGTCCTCTCTCTCTCCTCCCATCCATGTCCCCTCTCTCCCCTCCCATCCATGTCCTCTCTCCCTCCTCCCATCCATGTCCTCTCTTTCCTCCAACCCATGTCCTCTCTCTCTTTTCTCCAATCCATGTCCTCTCTCTCTCTCCTCCCACCCATGTCCTCTCTCTCCTCCCACCCATGTCCTCTCTCTCTCCTCCCACCCATGTCCTCTCTCTCCTCCCATCCATGTCCTCTCTCTCTCCTCCCATCCATGTCCTCTCTCTCTCCTCCCATCCATGTCCTCTCTCTCTTCCCATCCATGCTCTCTCTTTCCTCCCATCCATGTCCTCTCTCTCTCCTCCCATCCATGTCCTCTCTCTCCTCCCATCCATGTCCTCTCTCTCTCTCCTCCCATCCATGTCCTCTCTCTTTCTCCTCCCATCCATGTCCTCTCTCTCTCCTCCCATCCATGTCCTCTCTTTCCTCCCATCTATGTCCTCTCTCTCTCTCCTCCCATCCATGCTCTCTCTTTCCTCCCATCCATGTCCTCTCTTTCCTCCCAACTATGTCCTCTCTCTCCTCCTATCCATGTCCTCTCTCTCCTCCCATCCATGTCCTCTCTCTTTCCTCCAATCTATGTCCTCTCTCTTTCCTCCCATCTATGTCCTCTCTTTCCTCCCAACTATGTCCTCTCTCTCCTCCTATCCATGTCCTCTCTCTCCTCCCATCCATGTCCTCTCTGTCCTCCCATCCATGTCCTCTCTCTCTCCTCCCACCTATGTCCTCTCTCTCTTCTCCCATCCGTGGACTCTCTCTCTTCTCCCATCCGTGGACTCTCTCTCTCCTCCCATTCTTGCCCTCTCTCTCTCCTCCCATCCATGTCCTCTCTCTCTCCTCCCATCCATGTCCTCTCTCTCTCCTCCCATCCATGCCCTATCTCTCTTCTCACATCCGTGGACTCTCTCTCTCCTCCCATTCTTGCCCTCTCTCTCTCCTCCCATCCATGTCCTCTCTCTCTCCTCCAATCCATGCCTTCTCTCTCTACTCCCATCCAAGTCCTCTCTTTCCTCCCATCCATGTCCTCTCTCTCCTCCCATCCATGTCCTCTCTTTCCTACCATCCATGTCCTCTCTCTCTCCTCCCATCCATGTCCTCTTTCTCTCCTCCCATCCATGTCCTCTCTCTCTCCTCCCATCCATGTCCTCTCTTTCCTCCCATCCATGTCCTCTCTCTCTCCTCCCATCCATGTCCTCTCTCTCTCCTCCCATCCATGTCCTCTCTCTCCTCCCACCCATGTCCTCTCTCTCTCCTCCCACCCATGTCCTCTCTCTCTTCTCCCATCCGTGGACTCTCTCTCTTCTCCCATTCTTGCCCTCTCTCTCTCCTCCCATCCATGCCCTCTCTCTCTCCTCCCATTCTTGCCCTCTCTCTCTCCTCCCATCCATGTCCTCTCTCTCTCCTCCCATCCATGCCCTCTCTCTCTACTCCCATCCATGTCCTCTCTCTCCCCTCCCATCCATGTCCTCTCTCTCTCCTCCCATCCATGTCCCCTCTCTCCCCTCCCATCCATGTTCTCTCTCTCTCCTCCCATCCATGTCCTCTCTTTCCTCCAACCCATGTCCTCTCTCTCTTTCCTCCAATCCATGTCCTCTCTCTCTCTCCTCCCACCCATGTCCTCTCTCCCCTCCCATCCATGTCCTCTCTCTCCCCTCCCATCCATGTCCTCTCTCTCTCCTCCCATCCATGCCCTCTCTCTCTCCTCCCATCCATGCCCTCTCTCTCTCCTCCCATCCATGTCCTCTCTCTCCTCCCATCCATGTCCTCTCTTTCCTCCCATCCATGTCCTCTCTCTCTCCTCCCATCCATGTCCACTTTCTCTCCTCCCATCCATGTCCTCTCTCTCCTCCCATCCATGTCCTCTCTTTCCTCCCATCTATGTCCTCTCTTTCCTCCAATCCATGTCCTCTCTCTCTCCTCCCATCCATGCCCTCTCTCTCTCCTCCCATCCATGCCCTCTCTCTCTCCTCCCATCCATGTCCTCTCTCTCCTCCCATCCATGTCCTCTCTTTCCTCCCATCCATGTCCTCTCTCTCTCCTCCCATCCATGTCCACTTTCTCTCCTCCCATCCATGTCCTCTCTCTCCTCCCATCCATGTCCTCTCTCTCCTCCCATCCATGTCCTCTCTCTCCCCTCCCATCCATGTCCTCCCTCTCCTCCCATCCATGTCCTCTCTCTCTCCTCCCATCCATGTCCTCTCTCTCTCCTCCCATCCATGTCCTCTCTCTCTTCCCATCCATGCTCTCTCTTTCCTCCCATCCATGTCCTCTCTCTCTCCTCCCATCCATGTCCTCTCTCTCCTCCCATCCATGTCCTCTCTCTCTCTCCTCCCATCCATGTCCTCTCTCTCTCCTCCCATCCATGTCCTCTCTCTCTCCTCCCATCCATGTCCTCTCTTTCCTCCCATCTATGTCCTCTCTCTCTCTCCTCCCATCCATGCTCTCTCTTTCCTCCCATCCATGTCCTCTCTTTCCTCCCAACTATGTCCTCTCTCTCCTCCTATCCATGTCCTCTCTCTCCTCCCATCCATGTCCTCTCTCTTTCCTCCAATCTATGTCCTCTCTCTTTCCTCCCATCTATGTCCTCTCTTTCCTCCCAACTATGTCCTCTCTCTCCTCCTATCCATGTCCTCTCTCTCCTCCCATCCATGTCCTCTCTGTCCTCCCATCCATGTCCTCTCTCTCTCCTCCCACCTATGTCCTCTCTCTCTTCTCCCATCCGTGGACTCTCTCTCTTCTCCCATCCGTGGACTCTCTCTCTCCTCCCATTCTTGCCCTCTCTCTCTCCTCCCATCCATGTCCTCTCTCTCTCCTCCCATCCATGTCCTCTCTCTCTCCTCCCATCCATGCCCTATCTCTCTTCTCACATCCGTGGACTCTCTCTCTCCTCCCATTCTTGCCCTCTCTCTCTCCTCCCATCCATGTCCTCTCTCTCTCCTCCAATCCATGCCTTCTCTCTCTACTCCCATCCAAGTCCTCTCTTTCCTCCCATCCATGTCCTCTCTCTCCTCCCATCCATGTCCTCTCTTTCCTACCATCCATGTCCTCTCTCTCTCCTCCCATCCATGTCCTCTTTCTCTCCTCCCATCCATGTCCTCTCTCTCTCCTCCCATCCATGTCCTCTCTTTCCTCCCATCCATGTCCTCTCTCTCTCCTCCCATCCATGTCCTCTTTCTCTCCTCCCATCCATGTCCTCTCTCTCCTCCCATCCATGTCCTCTCTCTCTCCTCCCACCCATGTCCTCTCTCTCTTCTCCCATCCGTGGACTCTCTCTCTCCTCCCATTCTTGCCCTCTCTCTCTCCTCCCATCCATGTCCTCTCTCTCTCCTCCCATTCTTGCCCTCTCTCTCTCCTCCCATCCATGTCCTCTCTCTCTCCTCCCATCCATGCCCTCTCTCTCTACTCCCATCCATGTCCTCTCTCTCCCCTCCCATCCATGTCCTCTCTCTCTCCTCCCATCCATGTCCCCTCTCTCCCCTCCCATCCATGTTCTCTCTCTCTCCTCCCATCCATGTCCTCTCTTTCCTCCAACCCATGTCCTCTCTCTCTTTCCTCCAATCCATGTCCTCTCTCTCTCTCCTCCCACCCATGTCCTCTCTCCCCTCCCATCCATGTCCTCTCTCTCCCCTCCCATCCATGTCCTCTCTCTCTCCTCCCATCCATGCCCTCTCTCTCTCCTCCCATCCATGCCCTCTCTCTCTCCTCCCATCCATGTCCTCTCTCTCCTCCCATCCATGTCCTCTCTTTCCTCCCATCCATGTCCTCTCTCTCTCCTCCCATCCATGTCCACTTTCTCTCCTCCCATCCATGTCCTCTCTCTCCTCCCATCCATGTCCTCTCTTTCCTCCCATCTATGTCCTCTCTTTCCTCCAATCCATGTCCTCTCTCTCTCCTCCCATCCATGTCCTCTCTCTCTCCTCCCATCCATGCCCTCTCTCTCTTCTCCCGTCCGTGTACTCTCTCTCTCCTCCCATCTGTGCACTCTCTCTCTACTCCCATCCATGTCCTCTCTCTCCCCTCCCATCCATGTCCTCTCTCTCACCTCCCATCCATGTCCTCTCTCTCACCTCCCATCCATGCCCTTTCTCTCTTCTCCCATCCGTGGACTCTCTCTCTCCTCCCATTCTTGCCCTCTCTCTCTCCTCCCATCCATGTCCTCTCTCTCTCCTCCCATTCTTGCCCTCTCTCTCTCCTCCCATCCATGTCCTCTCTCTCTCCTCCCATCCATGCCCTCTCTCTCTACTCCCATCCATGTCCTCTCTCTCCCCTCCCATCCATGTCCTCTCTCTCACCTCCCATCCATGTCCTCTCTCTCACCTCCCATCCATGCCCTCTGTCTCTGCTCCCATCCATGTCCTCTCTCTCCCCTCCCATCCATGTCCTCTCTCTCACCTCCCATCCATGCCCTCTCTCTCTTCTCCCGTCCGTGTACTCTCTCTCTCCTCCCATCTGTGCCCTCTCTCTCTCCTCTCATCCATGCCCTCTCTCTCTCCTCCCATCGGTGCACTCTCTCTCCTCCCATCCATGCTCTCTCTTTCCTCCCATCTATGTCCTCTCTCTCTCTCTCCTCCCATCCATGTCCTCTCTTTCCTCCCATCCATGTCCTCTGTCTCTCCTCCCATCCATGTCCTCTTTCTCTCCTCCCATCCATGTCCTCTCTCTCCCCCCATCCATGTCCTCTCTTATTCCCATCTATGTCTTCTCTTTCCTCCCATCCATGTCCTATCTCTCTCCTCCCATCCATGCCCTTTCTCTCTTCTCCCATCCGTGGACTCTCTCTCTCCTCCCATTCTTGCCCTCTCTCTCTCCTCCCATCCATGTCCTCTCTCTCTCCTCCCATTCTTGCCCTCTCTCTCTCCTCCCATCCATGTCCTCTCTCTCTCCTCCCATCCATGCCCTCTCTCTCTACTCCCATCCATGTCCTCTCTCTCCCCTCCCATCCATGTCCTCTCTCTCTCCTCCCATCCATGTCCCCTCTCTCCCCTCCCATCCATGTTCTCTTTCTCTCCTCCCATCCATGTCCTCTCTCTCTCCTCCCATCCATGTCCTCTCTTTCCTCCCATCTATGTCCTCTCTCTCTCTCCTCCCATCCATGCTCTCTCTTTCCTCCCATCCATGTCCTCTCTTTCCTCCCAACTATGTCCTCTCTCTCCTCCTATCCATGTCCTCTCTCTCCTCCCATCCATGTCCTCTCTCTTTCCTCCAATCTATGTCCTCTCTCTTTCCTCCCATCTATGTCCTCTCTTTCCTCCCAACTATGTCCTCTCTCTCCTCCTATCCATGTCCTCTCTCTCCTCCCATCCATGTCCTCTCTGTCCTCCCATCCATGTCCTCTCTCTCTCCTCCCACCTATGTCCTCTCTCTCTTCTCCCATCCGTGGACTCTCTCTCTTCTCCCATCCGTGGACTCTCTCTCTCCTCCCATTCTTGCCCTCTCTCTCTCCTCCCATCCATGTCCTCTCTCTCTCTCTCCTCCCATCCATGTCCTCTCTCTCTCCTCCCATCCATGCCCTATCTCTCTTCTCACATCCGTGGACTCTCTCTCTCCTCCCATTCTTGCCCTCTCTCTCTCCTCCCATCCATGTCCTCTCTCTCTCCTCCAATCCATGCCTTCTCTCTCTACTCCCATCCAAGTCCTCTCTTTCCTCCCATCCAAGACCTCATCTCTGTGAAGAACTGGCATCAGTCAACATCAAGAAAGAGAGAGAGAGAGAGAGAGAGAGAGAGAGAGAGAGAGAGAGACAGAGACAGAGACAGAGACAGAGACAGACAGACAGACAGACAGACAGACAGACAGACAGACAGACAGACAGACAGACAGACAGACTTTTTAAAGATGATTCTTTGTTGTTTATCATTATGAATCACTAGTCAGACTCTCTAAGAGAAGCCATTGTGATGAAATATAATGTCTTGTTGCTGAAGGACTCCTCTTTTTCTGCCTTTCTTTCTCTTCTTTCTTCTGTCTGGGGTCCTGTTGTTTTTCTAAACAATGATTATCATCAGCAGCACTGCCACAGTCCAACTCAGAGCTTGTAGCAAATCAAGGCAATCCGACAGAGCCACCACACCACTGCATCATACATCAATTATTCAATTGCTATTGCTTTGTACAAACAAGCTCTCTGGTGAAGAGAGCGAGAGAGAGAGAGAGCGAGAGAGAAAGCGAGAGAGGAGAGAGCGAGAGAGGGAGAGGGGGAGAGAGACAAAGAAAGAGGCAGCCTCCTCTGCCTCTGCACAACCAATTACTTGAAAAATGTTTAGTTCATTTATTATTGAATAAGGTGTAAATCTTGTACAGGTTGTCGGTAGCTGACTCTATGAGGAGTCTATTGTAACCTGCTTTGATCATGCTCCGCTAGGCTCCGCTAGGCTGGTACGAAGCTGCCATTCCCGCTGTGGCATCCAGCATCCATGCGCAGGGAGACAAAGGAGGGGTAGGGAGGGCTGAGGAGGGTTTGGGAGGGGTAGGGAGGGCCTGACATGTGATTCTGGGTTCACCTCATCGCCTGTAGTATAATGTAGTATCAGCTTGTACAGCCTTGACCTAAAGATACATGAGGGAGCTGCCTTATAACCAATGGCCTGTAAGCCTTAGTTTAAGATGTTGAAAAACTAGTACTGTTGTGTGAAGTTTTCCATACAGTACAGCTGTGTGGACTTTGGAAGGGTCCTAGTTCTCAGCCCATGTTGAGGACACTGTAGAGGGAAGGGTCCTAGTTCTCAGCCCATGTTGAGGACACTGTAGAGGGAAGGGTCCTAGTTCTCAGCCCATGTTGAGGACACTGTAGAGGGAAGGGTCCTAGTTCTCAGCCCATGTTGAGGACACTGTAGAGGGAAGGGTCCTAGTTCTCAGCCCATGTTGAGGACACTGTAGAGGGAAGGGGATAGTGTCATAATGAAAGGATACTTAGTGTATTAAAAAGGTGCTACTCTCATATCAAGTAGGCTACTTCATTTTTTACTATTCTCTTTATTTTGGAAGTGTCTCCTTAATAACTAAAGTAACATCATAAATCTGATATTTAACTTCAGAAGCACGGGAGCTAGACTCAGTCTGTCACATAAAAGCCTCTGTGAGTTACGGATTACATTTGCCTGAGTAATAACCACCAATATATGTACTATGTCATGTACACATTTTTAAATGCACGTTTTGATTTTGTTTTTGAAGATCTTTGCTGTTTGTTTACCCCTACTACATCTTTAAATCACAACAATGTTATCAGACAGATTTTCACGACAACACCCACAAGCCCCCTGAAATTAATTAACAGCGATAGAGCGGTTCAATTGAATGCTGCTTTTCCTTTAAATGGGGTTTAGAGAGACGCGGGGGGCTGTCAGGGGAGAGATCTCACTCTCTGTCTCCTCCGTTTTGGCTGGTGGCCAGTGAGGAGAGAAGTAAGCTGTCTCAAGGATGCAGGGCCGGGGACAGAGAGAGAGAGAGAGAGAGGAGCGAGAGAGGAGAGAGAGAGGGAGGGAGGGAGGGAGGGAGAGAGCGAGAGAGAGAGAGAGAGAGAGAGAGCGAGAAGAAGAGAGAGAGAGAGAGAGAGAGAGAGGGAGCAAGAGAGAGAGAGAGAGAGAGGAGAGAGAGGAGCGAGAGAGAGAGAGAGAGAGAGAGAGAGAGAGAAGAGGGAGAGAGAGAGAGGGAGCGAGAGAGAGAGAGAGAGGGAGGGAGAGAGAGGAGAGGGAGCGAGAGAGGGAGAGAGAGGGAGCAGAGAGAGAGAGGAGAGAGGGAGGGGGAGGAGGGAGGGGAGAGAGAGCGAGAGAGAGAGAGAGAGAGAGAGAGCGAGAGAGAGAGAGAGAGAGAGAGAGAGAGAGAGGGAGCAAGAGAGAAGAGAGAGAGAGAGAAGAGAGAGGAGCGAGAGAGAGAGAAGAGAGAGGAGAGAGAGAGAGAGAGAGGGAGAAGAGAGAGGGAGCGAGAGAGAGAAGAGAGAGGGAGCGAGAGAGAGACGAGAGAGAGAGGGAGCGAGAGAAGAGAGAAGAGGAGAGGGAGAGCGAGAGAGAGAGAGGGAGAGAGAGAGAGAGAGGGAGGGAGAGAGAGAGAGAGAGAGAGGGAGGAGAGAGAGAGAGAGAGAGAGAGGAGAGAGAGGAGAGAGAGGAGAGAGGAGCGAGAGAGAGAGAGGGGAGCGAGAGAGAGAAGAGAAAGAGAGAGAGGAGGAGAGAGAGAGAGAGAGAGAGAGAGAGAGAGAGAGAGAGAGAGAGAGAGAGAGAGAGAGAGAGAGAGAGAGAAGAGAGAGAGTGAGGCTGGCTCAAGTAATTATGTGGCTCCCAGGTGATGAGGGCTTTTATGCCATTAACAGTGTCTGTCTATCCCTGCTCACAGTGTGCCAAGTCTTTAACAAGGGACTGCTGCTAATTTCAGAGCTAATATTGAGCCGTTCCACCTCAGCGACTACAGCAGGTGCCTGGACAAGACACAGACAGATAGGGATGGATTGAGGAGTGGTGGAGAGGAGAGAAAATTACCATTGTACTATAGATTTTTTTATTCTTTCTGATTGAAGCAAGCGATTACTGGGACATATCAGGTTCAGGGGAAGGTAGAGGAGATGATGAGCGTTCGTCAAGGAGCCATCGCCCCCTCCTGAGCCTCGCTCCCCCCACCCCCTCCTGAGCCTCGCTCCCCCCACCCCCCCCTTCTCTCTCTCTCCCTTTCTCTCGCTCTGATTCTCTCTCTCTCCTCTCTAGTGCATCTCTTATCTATCTCTGTATAGTTACCAGGCTCCCCCCTCACCACCTTGGCTGGCTGGCTAGGAAACGCAATATACCATCTTTGGGAAGGGAAGGGGAGGAAGGGAAGGGGAAGGGGGGGGGGATTTGTGACAGGCTCTTGAGTGCAGCTTTGAGGGGGTTTGATGTGGTTGGCTGGTTGGCTGGTGAGATACTGGAGAGTATAGATTGACGTCATACACAGACAGGCAGGCATAATATATTATGCTTTTTTAAATTCATAAATACGGGGATTTGTTAGATAGCCAACATTGTTACAGATTAGTCCCCAAGCTTCATTGGCTGCATTTACATAGGCAGCCCAATCCGATCAGCTTGGGAAAAGATCTGATGTGAAAAGATCTGATGTGATTGGTCAAAAGACCAATTAGTGAGAAAAACATCAGAATTGGGCTGTTTTTGTTTTGTATGGGTGTGTGTTTCCATATTGGCCCCATGAGCAATGTTGAGAGCAGTAGGAGTATCTTGCTATATGTTGCTGTTGTGATGAATGCTGCTTAGTAGCTCTTGTTCTCTGTCTTTGGACGCCACTTTCTTAGGCTGTGCTCCAAATGGCACTCTTCTCTATATAGTGCACTACTTTTGACCCAGGTAGCGCACTATATAGGGAAGAGGGTGTCATTCGAGATCCAGCCTTAGAGATAGAGATAAAAGGATGGCGCCCCTGCTAAATGAGAGAATGATATATAATGCTCAAAAGAGTAAACTAGCCTAACCCTGGCCTGAGTAAACTAGCCTAACCCTGGCCTGAGTAAACTAGCCTAATCCTGGCCTGAGTAAACTAGCCTAACCCTGGCCTGAGTAAGCTAGCCTAACCCTGGCCTGAGTAAGCTAGCCTAACCCTGGCCTGAGTAAGCTAGCCTAACCCTGGCCTGAGTAAACTAGCCTAACCCTGGCCTGAGTAAGCTAGCCTAACCCTGGCCTGAGTAAACTAGCCTAACCCTGGCCTGCGTAAACTAGCCTAACCCTGGCCTGAGTAAACTAGCCTAACCCTGGCCTGAGTAAACTAGCCTAACCCTGGCCTGAGTAAACTAGCCTAACCCTGGCCTGAAAGCTAGCCTACCCTGCCCTGAGTAAACTAGCCTAACCTGGCCTGAGTAAGCTAGCCTAACCCTGGCCTGAGTAAGCTAGCCTAACCCTGGCCTGATAAACTAGCCTAACCCTGGCCTGAGTAACTAGCCTAACCTGGCCGAGTAACTAGCCTAACCCTGGCCTGAGTAAGCTAGCCTAACCCTGGCCTGAGTAAGCTAGCCTAACCCTGGCCTGAGTAAGCTAGCCAACCCTGGCCTGAGTAAATAGCCTAACCCTGGCCTGAGTAACTAGCCTAACCCTGGCCTGAGTAAGCTAGCCTAACCCTGGCCTGAGTAAGCTAGCCTAACCCTGGCCTGAGTAAACTAGCCTAACCCTGGCCTGAGTAAGCTAGCCTAACCCTGGCCAGCTGTATAGAGAAAAGCCTCAGCTCTGCTCCCTACCCTCCTGTTCCCATCCACAAGAAGTATTTAACCACTGCCTATTTGATGTTATTAAACGGACATACAGTAGCTTATCCTTGTGTTTGTGATCAAGGAGGAGCTGTCTGTCTGCCAGACATATACAGTAGCTTATCCTTGTGTTTGTGATCAAAGAGGAGCTGTCTGTCTGCCAGACATATACAGTAGCTTATCCTTGTGTTTGTGATCAAGGAGGAGCTGTCTGTCTGCCAGACATATACAGTAGCTGTCCGATAGATACATCCAAATCATTTCAGCATTCATTGATCATAACTCTATGTTGTTCTGGGGAATTAACTAAACATTACCCAGAATCCTTAAAATCTCCCACAATCCCCATCTTTCTTTCTCTCACTGGCTTCGTCCCAAATGGCACCCTATTTCCTATATAGTGTACTACTTTTGACCAGATCAAATGTATTGTACTATGTAGGGAATAGGGTGAAATTTGGGACTCAAATATTGGTGCGTCACACCATTTAACAGGATTTCCCTTCATGGAATAGTATGGCAGTAATGCAAAAGGCTGACAGAGGGTATTGTGTTGGTAATATTGGCGTCAATTTCAGATTCCCTTCATGGATTTTGCAGTAATGCAAAAGGCTGATCAGAGGGTATTGTGTTGGTGATGAGGCTTTCAGCATCAAGGCATCTCTGCCGCAAACGCATGCGTCAAGATTAGACACAGGTGGAGCTAGCTCAATGCATTCACGCTAACAGGATTTGCCTCGCCTGCTGTGGCGATGGATTCACTGAGCGGGCGGAGCTGTCGTCCCTCTTTACCAGGCCTCTTAATTACAGGCTGATGCCACATCACTGCAGACAACCAGGATCCAGAAGATACCAGATCACTGCAGACAACCAGGATCTAGAAGACACCAGATCACTGCAGACAACCAGGATCTAGAAGACACCAGATCACTGCAGACAACCAGATCTAGAAGACACCAGATCACTGCAGACAACAGGATCTAGAGACAAACCAGATAACTGCAGACAACCAGATCTAGAAGTAGACAGACACCAGATCACTGCAGACAACCAGATCTAGAGACACCAGATCATGCAAGAAACCAGGATCTAGAAACACCAGATCAATGCAGACAACCAGGATCTAGAACACCAATCACTATGCAGACAACCAGGATCTAGAAGACACCAGATCACTGCAGACAACCAGGATCTAGAAGACACCAGATCACTGCAGACAACCAGGATCTAGAAGACACCAGATCACTGCAGACAACCAGGATCTAGAAGACACCAGATCACTGCAGACAACCAGGATCTAGAAGACACCAGATAACTGCAGACAACCAGGATCTAGAAGACACCAGATCACTGCAGACAACCAGGATCTAGAAGACACCAGATCACTGCGGACAACCAGGATCTAGAAGACACCAGATCACTCTGCAGACAACCAGGATCTAGAAGACACCAGATCACTGCAACACCCAGGATCTAGAAGACACCAGATCACTGCACATGCAGACAACCAGGATCTAGAAGACACCAGATCACTGCAGACAACCAGGATCTAGAAGACACCAGATCACTGCGGACAACCAGGATCTAGAAGACACCAGATCACTGCAGACAACCAGGATCTAGAAGACACCAGATCACTGCGGACAACCAGGATCTAGAAGACACCAGATCACTGCAGACAACCAGGATCTAGAAGACACCAGATCACTGCAGACAACCAGGATCTAGAAGACACCAGATCACTGCAGACAACCAGGATCTAGAAGACACCAGATCACTCACGACCACAACAAAAGGACACACACAACACTGCACAACCAGATCTAGAAGACAAACAAAACCAGATCACAAGACACTGCAGACAACCAGGATCTAGAAGACACCGAGATCACTATAGCATGAGACAAACCAGGATCTAGAAGACACCAGATCACTGCCACTGCAGACAACCAGATCTAAAGAACACCGAATCACTGCAGACAACCAGGATCTAGAAGACACACATCACTGCAGACAACCAGGATCTAGAAGACACCAGATCACTGCAGACAACCAGGATCTAGAAGACACCAGATCACTGCAGACAACCAGGATCTAGAAGACACCAGATCACTGCAGACAACCAGGATCTAGAAGACACCAGATCACTCAGAGACAACCAGGATCTAGAAGACACCAGATCACTGCACAACCGGATCTAGAAGACACCAGATCACTGCAGGACAACCAGGATCTAGAAGACACCAGATCACTGCAGACAACCAGACACACAAAGAAGACACAGAGATAGACAGCAAGACAGACTGATCAGCACAAGACACAGACTCACAGCACTGCGACAAGATCTAGAAGACACCAGACCGATCACACTGCAGACAACCAGGATCTAGAAGACACCAGATCACTGCAGACAACCAGGATCTAGAAGACACCAGATCACTGCAGACAACCAGGATCTAGAAGACACCAGATCACTGCAGACAACCAGGATCTAGAAGACACCAGATCACTGCAGACAACCAGGATCTAGAAGACACCAGATCACTGCAGACAACCAGGATCTAGAAGACACCAGATCACTGCAGACAACCAGGATCTAGAAGACACCAGATCACTGCAGACAACCAGGATCTAGAAGACACCAGATCACTGCAGACAACCAGGATCCAGAAGATACCAATCACTTGCAGACAACCAGGATCTGAAGACACCAGATCACTGCAGACAACCAGGATCTAGAAGATACCAGATCACTGCAGACAACCAGGATCTAGAAGACACCAGATCACTGCAGACAACCAGGATCCAGAAGATACCAGATCACTGCAGACAACCAGGATCTAGAAGACACCAGATCACTGCAGACAACCAGGATCTAGAAGACAACCTTCTGATACCAGCAATTCTCCTCACTCACACTTGATTTTCACCATAAACCATGGGATTCAAACTGGCAACCCTTCGGTTACTGGCCCGCCTCTCTAACCTCAAGACTACTGGGTAATGGCCATCAAGATTTCATCACCACCTCCATTACACTGCCTCTCACCACGCTCTCATCTGATGGTGGAGATGTTAGTAGTCATCCTGGACATGTCTGTCTCATAAGGTCTGAGTGTGCAAGGCTGCAAGCCAGCCACATATGCCTCTGTTTAGCGCTAGTAACATTTGTTGATTCCTAACATTTGTTGATTACTTTCGCTGTACTGCAGACCAGACCATAGCAATATTGAATTCAATTAATAGATCAAGAGTATGTTGGGTTTTCCATGATTGAGTAAAATGCAAACAACCAAATCTGCAGCAAATTTAAGACAGATATGAGTTTAAAGACATTCCAATGCAAATGGAAAGTAGAATGTCTTTGTGGGCCCTCCAGTACCACTTCAAGGTTTGGATAAGTCCATCGTAAAAATAAAGAAGTAATTGGCTTCGTCCCAAATGGCATCCTACTCCGTACATAGAGAGAGAGAGAGAGAGAGAGAGCTGTAGGGCTGTAAATTAAAAGCATACAGGGAGAGAGACACACAGACACACACACACCTACACAAAACCGAAAGTAAAAGACGCAAAAACTAAACTTAAGAACGGGAAGCATAGAAAATAACAGATTAGACTTGCTTTTGTTGAGAGACAGATCTATAACTCACATTACTATGTGAATTTGGTTGGGTCACCCAAAAAGTAACATATTTAAAAGGTTGATATTCACATACACTTCAACCCTGAAGGTATTCTGTGAGTTCCAAATGTTCTGTGTTAAAATAGTAAGTTGTCAAGTTGTCTGTTGCTGAGATGTTTTGCTTTTGTTGTCAGTGTGGCTTAATAATGCAATGTGTGTGTTTATACCACAGTCATACCAAATTAGCCTGCCCTGCATGAATTAATCAATACATTTATACTTACTTCCTTGAGTAAATCTAATTTACTTATTTTCAGTTTGTTTGCCTTCGTAGAGGGATTTTTTTTAAACTTGTAATGTTACAAATCTTTTGTCCAAACAGCTTGTTGCCAGCTCTGTATTTCATTATGTGTGTGTGTTTAGTCACGTATGCAGTAAGTTTAATCCAACAATTATATGAACCCCACTGTAATGAAGATATGCAGGCTCAGGGAAGTGGTGTGCTGGAGATAATACAAGTTTACACCCTGCTGCTTAGCCTCTGTTGATTTAAAGTACTGAGCAGATTTACATAGCCTGAAAGAAGACGTTATGTTATTTGGGCTTTGAATCAAAAAGCAAAAAATCGAATTGCAAACGAGATAAATAATGTATTGTGGTGCATGATAGCTTGTAGAAAACATTGTTGACTTTGACATTTCATCTTCTCCTCCCATGCAATACGTGTGTGTGTGCTCAGAGGGTGTGTGTGTGTGTGTGTGTGTGTGTGTGTGTGTGTGTGTGGTGTGTGTGTGTGTGTGTGTGTGTGTGTGTGTGTGTGTGGGTGTGTGTGTGTGTGTGTGTGTGCGTGCCTGCCTGTGTGTTTATCTGTTTGTGAATAGGTGTCCACTCTGGCCCTAGCCCTCCTCATGAGAGAATGGGAATTAAAGGATAAAGATAAGCAGTCTCAGTCTCAGTGTGAGACCTTGTTTCACCCATAATTGCACTTTATATTCATGTCCATTCTGCATAATTCTATAAGAAACAGTGAAATAAGCCACAGTCTAGTTACTGTGAGCCTGATGGAGTAGCCATGCATGTGCATGACCACCCTGAGAAGGGCCATAGAGACACTGACCCTCTGAGCACACACACACACACACACACACACACACACACACACACACACACACACACACACACACACACACACACACACACACACACACACTGATCCTCTGAGCGGTAAGGAGGACCGTGGTAGATCTCCTCTCGATGTTCCTCCTACTGCTGGCCATCACAGCAGGCTGACAGGCCCACTCATCTACCTAGCTGGTTCCCTAGCCCCTGAGCCATGGATGTTGAGATTCCCAGTAAAAAGGGCATTATTCTCATTCACTAACAGCAGGGTTTTATCCTGCATAATTTGCTGGCTATTATTTCTCCAAATGACCACATCATTGTAGCTTAATCAATATGTAGCAAGATGGCTGATTAATGCCTTGGCCTGCCTTTCTCTCTTCGTAAGCCTCTCTCTCTCTCCTCGTCTTCATGTTCCCTCGTTTGTGTTACAGCAGGTATTTATTTGAATCACAGCGAGAGGTAGAAAAACAACAACAACAGAACGAAAGAAAGCGGCAAAGTGGAAAAATGAAAACGAGTCCAAATGTATTTATTTTTTCTCCACCTATTCTTTTTCCTTTTCTAATCGGCTCTTAAGTATTCCAATTTACTTAAATCACATTTTCTATTTGTTCTTTCAGTGAATTTCCATCCCCAGGTAATTTAGGAGTGTTGATCACAAAGCCTAACCAACTATAATAGAGGCTGGAGCTTCTACTAGTCTGGGTGCGATAATGGTAATTAGTGTGGTTCTGTGTTGGTCCAACAACAACCTTACTAGACTCACTGTGACGAAGGCCTTTTCAATAATGTCCTGAAATGCCTTTATATTTGACATCAACACTACTGTGTGAACATCAAGTGGATAATAATCATGCACCTGATAGAATTACTATCAGTAATCATGCACCTGATAGAATTTGTGCATTTTGCAGGAAAAATGAACCACGCATGCACTCACGCATCACACACATACACACATCACATACATACACACATCACATACATACACACATCACATACATACACACATCACATACATACACACATCACATACATACACACATCACATACATACACACATCACATACATACACACATCACAGACATACACACATACACACATCACAGACATACACACATCAATACATACTACATACAATACACACATCACAAACATACACACATCACATACATACATACACATCACAACATACACACATCACATACATACACACATCACATACATACACAACATCACATACCATACACACATCCCACAGACATACACACATCACATCATACACCAACATCCAACATACACCATCACATACATACACACATCACAGACATACACACATCACACACATACACACATCACACACATACACACATCACATACATACACACATCACAGACATACACACATCACAGACATACACACATCACACACATACACACATCACACACATACACACATCACACACATACACACATCACATACAACACACATACAGACAACCACATCACACACATACACACATCACACACATACACACATCCACCACATACAACACACATCACATACATACACACATCACAGACATACACACATCACAACATACACACATCACAGACACATACACACATCACATACATACACACATCACAGACATACCACATCATAGACATACACACTCACAACATACACACTCACAGACATACACACATCACATACTCAAACATCACATACATACACACACATAAGACATACACACATCACACATACACACAATCACGAACATACACCATCACAACATACACACATCACAGACATACACACATCATACACACACATACACACAACAGCATCACACGACATCGACACACACATCACAGACATTACACACACATCACATACAGACATACACACATCACATACATACACACATAACACATATACATGACACACATCACGACAGACTACACACATCACATCATACAGCACATCACATACATACACACATCACCATACATGCACACATCACAGACATACACACATCACAGACATACACACCTCACATACATACATCACATCACTAACACATACACACATCACAGACATACACACAACACTCACATACACTACACACATACATACACATACATACACACAATCACTAGACATCACACATCACAGAAGACAATCACACACAATCATAGAAAATACACTCACATCACAAC